>NC_083465.1:3967170-4129670 GCF_030014155.1 Tachysurus vachellii | reverse complement strand
TTCGTTTAATTTAGCTGAGGGGGGTCACGGTGGCTTAGTGGTTAGCACGTTCGCCTCATACCTCCAGGGTTGGGGGTTTGATTCTCGCCTCCGCCTTGTGTGTGTGGAGTTTGCATGTTCTCCCCGTGCCTCGGGGGTTTCCTCCCCCAGTCCAAAGACATGCATGGTAGGTTGATTGGCATCTCTGGAAAAATTGTCCGTAGTGTGTGATTGCGTGAGTGAATGAGAGTGTGTGTGTGCCCTGCGATGGGTTGGCACTCCAGGGTGTATCCTGCCTTGATGCCCGATGACGCCTGAGATAGGCACAGGCTCCCTGTGACCCGAGGTAGTTCGGATAAGCGGTAAAAGATGAATGAATGAATAATTTAGCTGAACGTGTTGTTCGCATAAAGGGGATTGTCTGAAAGTGGTAATAAAGCAACAACTTCCATCACTTTCACTCAGTCACTCACGCTAGCTAAATATATATACGTATATATATTTTTATATTTTATCCACGGCCTTGTGCAAGTCACGTCCTCAGCTTTGTCCTTTGAGTGAATTCCTGCGATGTATAACTTTCAAAGAAGCCGAGCTGAATATTTAGCCCCCCTCTCTCTCTCTCTCTCTCTCTCTCTCTCTCTCTCTCTCCCTCGCTCTGATTGTGTGAGTGACAGCACAGCCGAGCACGTCAGACGCGGATCGAGTCGCTTTCACTTTTCTTTTGTCAAATCTTCCGCACGCCTCATCACAAGATCAGTTACCAGCTTTTCTCTATGTGTATCTGATGCACATCAAACAGGCACCGCCATAACAACAAAGAAAACTTCAAACAAAACGTGAAGAACACTTCACAGCGTTCGCACCATAACACTACATAATATATTAGATATGACAGGAGAATCGGGTGCTTGAGAGACAGGTACAGATGATATAAAATCAATATAAAAAGTTCTATATTAAAGTCACAGGCTCTTATTATGTATACAGTTATCTGTGTATCTATATAACTGTTATCAATTATGTTATAGCAGCTGTGAGCAGCTGCAGTTCCTTCCTCAGCCAATAGGCTTTTTTTTATATCTCTCTTGAAGTTAATATGACAAATAGGCTTCTTATTTAAAATTTACACCATTTTGTGATAGGAAAATATCAGCGAGAATCAAGGGGAAGGTGTACAGGACGGTGGTGAGACCGGCCATGCTGTACGGTTTAGAGACAGCGTCACTGAAGGAGAGACAGGAGTCAGAGCTAGAGGTAGCCGAGCTGAAGATGTTGAGGTTCTCTTTGGGAGTGACAAGATTGGACAGGATTAGGAACGAGTACATCAGAGGGACAGCTCATGTTGGACGTTTGGGGGACAAAGTTAGGGAAGCCAGATTAAGATGGTTTGGACATGTTTAGAGGAGGGAGAGTGAGTATATTGGTAGGAGAATGTTGGACATGGAACTGCCAGGCAGGAGGCAAAGAGGAGGTATATGGATGTAATTAATGAGGATATGAAGGTAGTGGGTGCAAGTGTTGAGGATGCAGAAGATAGGGATAGGTGGAGAGAGATGATTCGCTGTTGCGACCCCTGAAGGGAAAAGCCGTAAGAAGAAGATTTAAAATTTACGCCATTTGCCAGACGCTCTTATCCAGATCGACTTAGCTTGAGCTGAGCAATTAAGGGTTAAGGGTCTTGCTCAGGGGCCCAGGAGTGGCATCTTGGTGGGACTAGGGTTCGAACTCACAACCTTCAAATCAGTATTAACACCTTAACCACTCATGTACACATTTAGATTTACAGCATCTGGCAGACGCCCTTATCCAGAGAGACGTACATAAGTGCTTAAATCTCTAACATTGAATACATTAATGCTGGATCAGTAGGTTACATACTTAAGATACCATGAGTTTAAAACATTTGTTCAAAGTTACAATGAAAAAGTGTCAAAGGTGTTTTTTTTTTTTTTTATGCAAAAGATAAGGAAAGAAGTGCTAATTGAAGTGTTTACTGAATAAGTAGGTCTTCAACCGCCGTTGATGTTCACGTTGCGTGTCAAAGTATCGTCCTCGGGTACGGTATGATATCCGGGTGTTATGGTTATCGTATCGATGCTAGTGCACTAGTGCAAGTGAATACAACTGAAGGGCTGGGATTTAATTTGTAGAAGCCAGATTTGATTCACAAAACTGACACAACATCAAGCTGTTTACAATTTAGGAACGAGCACATCAGAGGGACAGTTCAGGGTGGCTGGGAGATGGTTATATTGGTAGAAGGATGTTGGAGATGGAGCTGCCAGGTAAGAGGTCAAGAGGAAGGACAAAGAGAAGATACATGGATGTGTTAAATGAGGACATGATGGTAATTGGTGCGAGAGAAGAGGATGCCGAGAATAGAGTTATGTGGAAACTGATGATTCGCTGTGACGACCCCTAATAGGAAAAGCTGAAGGTAGAAAGAAGATTCGGAATATTTTCGCGTCTCTAATTTACTTCATGGCTTTGGAAAAAGCGTGTGTACAGTCTTTTGTTTTCAAGTTGTGTGTTGAACATGTAGCTTAACGCATGATGCATGTAATTGTCATTCACAGGGATGCTCTTTGCAGTAACTGTAGTCTATCATATCGTACACCCAAATTAGCCCGCTGCCATACATCTCTACAAACAAAGTTGTTTTTTTTTCTTCCTGAGCTGCAGCTTGTAGATTATCTCGAAACTTTTCATTTCATATTGAAGAAGCTTAACTATAGCTGCACACGTGATGCAAAGTCAGTGTGTACAGTATGTATTAAGTGCAAAGGTCATAGTGAAAGACCACAGCAGCTGTCAGAACACAGACAGACCGGGTTAATGTAAGCAGGCCCACATCCATCCGCGGATACGATCGATACCGATGCAAAGATAAACACCAGCTCAAAGATTTAAAAGGGAATGAAAAAAGAAAGAAAGAAAAAACTTTTAAAATCCATCGCACAGGCTTCAAGACAAATCAAATGAAAATAAATCCACAGGAAACTCAGACTTTCAGAAAGGTTTCATGGACCAAAAACAACACAAAGTTTTTTAAGGTGTTGCAGATTCGGCAGAGAAAGTGATACTAACCTTCCGGGTTTGACGACATATTAGCATCACGCATGCTAAACACCATGTACCGAAGTATCGTCAGAATTCCCCTGCGTACCGAGCATCAGGATTTTTGCCCCTGTTTGCTTTTTCTGTGTATGACCTATTTGACTTTCCTGCCTGTGAACCTCGACTACGTCTTTGCCTGGTGCGTAGGGACGATTTCACCTTTTTCTCGCGTTAAAACCGCGTTACATCCTGCATACGGATTCCGTCGTTGCCTCGTTACACCCGTGCTTGCAATTTCACCGACTCAAGGATTTGAGTTGAATCGCAAATTTTAAAAAAACAAATGCTGCAAAATCAAGCAAAATTTTGGCCCACAACAATCACCAAAAACTCCCGGAGCGACTGAAGAATATCAGCGTTCAGAAACATCGACTGACGGATCGTTTCGGACCTGGACGTACATTGTTTCATTTTATTGTGCGCCGTGTGACAGTTAATGCTTCTTGACTCGACTTGACATGTTTGCACCGTAATTCTTCTCCTTCTTCTCTCTCAGTATCCATGGAGATTTCATTTTATCATGGACGACAGCCTTGTACCTACAATGATTGGCCATATTTTCAGGTCAAATTTATTGGATAGCTCACCAGCATACGAACGTGACTGTCATTTCAACGCCGTAGCAGTTCGGAGACTCGACCTGACGATCTTGAAGTTTAGAGAACAGTCAAAAGAAACTTTGTCCTGGCCTCCAGTTGATGATTTTTCCAATAACTGCATGTTTCCGGGGTGTTTTATTTGTCTTATATACACACTTATGCTACATCATGCTATGTCAGCTGTGTTAAGTATATGCACATCATATGCTGGACTTTATCCTTTAATATAAGATTTCCTGTAAAACTCCTTTGTGAGTATTGTTGGGTATCAAAAGAAATTTTCCGGTTCCGGTTCCGGTTCCAGTTCTGCCTTACGATTCCCGGTTCTGATTCCGATTCCATAATAAAAAAAATGTGAAAAATAATGCACAATACTTAAACAATTCCATTTGTGTTTATTAATCACCTTTTAAATATTTTAAACAGAGCATTTCAATTCATTCAATTCTCTGGGAGAAAACGAGACCTTTCCTGGCTTATTGTATTTCCAGCTGTGAAGAAAACCCTCTCAGAGATTTACTTCATTGTTGTAGCTTTGGAAATGAATCCACACTTTAGATGTTTTTTAGACATGTTTAACACAAAGCGTACCTCAGCACAGCAGCGCAAGTGACTGATTTCTATGGTAAGCTGCGTTAATTTGGTTGCGTGACTGTAAAACAATTAATATTCATGAGGTAAGACATGGCTATTTAAAGTGACCGCTCCCAGCGCTTTGCCCGTCATCGCATCAGAACCGCGTTTGGAACCGAAACTTAAAAAGTCCGCGCGGTTCCGGTTCCTGTTAAAAAACAGAACCGGTTCTGAGTAAGAACCGGTTCTCGGTTCCCAACCCTATTTGTGAGACTTTAAAGTAAACTCTTATATAGAAATAAACAGATGCAATTATGGAAGTCTTGAGACTAGAGAGCAGAGAGAACCGTAAATGGGATCGATTCCTGCTGGGATTTTAATGCTCGGTGTGCTGCGTGGGTACGAACGTTAGCCTGATGTCTGCATTCTATCAGCAGGAATATCGTCACGTTTCACAAGGTCACTGTGTTTATTAGGGTTTATCCATTATTTAACAGTTGACGTGCTTATCGATAGCAGGGGTTGAGTAACAGGTTGGCAAAGTCAGTGGAGGCAAAACTATGCAAGGAGTCCAGAACACAAGCAGGAAGTGCTCAAAACCTGAGAATATAACGCATTACGACGGAAATTAAAAAAAAAAAAGGATGGTTAATACAAGACTACAAACAAATTTTATTTGCTTTAATATGCGAAATTTCTATTTTAGGTTTTGTTTTTCTATCTCCCTGCATTCACCCGTCCCTGTGAAGTATCTGAAACAGATTCCAGATAAAACCCAAACGCTCGACAGGACGTTGCATCAGCAGAATTTCCTAATTCACCCAAATAAGAGCTTGAAAGTAACTTTATTCAAATCAGTTGTTAAAATGTACAAAAACGAGATATTGTAACGGAACATTCTGGACGAATGCGCACTCGCATCGCATTCCAATAATTTCCAATAGTCCAACAGAAATCGTAACACGCAGCACGAGTGAAGGTCAATAATATTCATTTCAATTTAATTTTACAATAGACATCGTCTCAAAGCAGCTTTACAGAACATAAGAAATATAGTTTCATTTTATACAAAGATTAATATTAGACTTCTGTTTAAATGTGTTTGTATTTATCCCTAAGTCTGAGGTGACTGTGGTGAGGAAAAACTCTCTTAAGCCCTATTCGGATGGGATTAGTTTTACGTGGGGACGTGGGGGTAAAGTAATTATTACCAGAGCTTCTCTGTGATTTTAGTCCAGTCCGAATGTGCCATCTCGGTAATCATTACGGACAATGTCAGTAAAGATTACGGCGACTTTTACCTTCTGTAAAAAGGTCCGGAAAAATGACCTCAGGTAATACTAATCCCGTCCGAATAGACCCGCTGTAAATATGTACGGTAAAATTCCGTCATTTCCTGTTTAAAAGTAGTTTTTGGTGCGTTTTGCAAGCATGGAGGCGCTATGTTGTCTGTTTGCGCACGTGATAACAGGAAGCAACGTCATACTCACCTGACGACAAGGAGGTTACTGTGGTGCGTAAAGCAAGTTACCCCTCCCACTTCTGCTAGTTTTACTGAGATGTCTTGTCCCATTGTCTTGGCCAATTTTTATTACAGACGTCCTGAGGTAAAATTGCATTACTCCACGTCCCCACGTAAAACTAATCCCGTCCGAATAGGGCTTTAGATGGAAGAGGAAGAATCTTGAGAGGAACCAGACTCAAAAGGGAACCTCATCCTCATTTAGGTGATACTGGAGTGTGCGATTATAAACTGTTATAAACATCGGAGAGTTATTATGAATGATGTCTTTTGTACAGTCCAAGACCACATGGAGTCGGCATCTCCTCTTTGTAATGTCCGAAATCTTTATGAAGCTTGAGCTGGTACATCTCCAGATGCCTCAGGATCCTCACAGGGTTGGCTTCTTCTCACCGAAGGTCCGAAATCTTCATGAAGCTGAACACAACCGGAGCTGGTACAATCTCTGGACGCCTCATGATGGGGAGAAAAAGAGAAGCAAGTGGAGAGGAATTGGCATAGCTGCTGTACATGATATTAATCAGAACTAGATGATCATGTGCGTTTGATCAGATGAACTAGAGCGCAAGGTTATAGTATAATATAACCGTCTGCGCTGTCGTAGGATTTCACCACGGCTTTATTGGCTTCATCTCGTACGCCGTGTCGTTCATTAAAGCACGTAAGGCTGCCGTTAATGGCGTCGTCAACCAGATTTAGTCATATACACAAGCAGACACGGACAGTGTACAGGGGGAAAGTATGCAGTGGCCTTCAGTCTTCGCTTGCACCGCATTAGATGGGTTTATTTATGTCGAAATTGGCATCGGAGGACGCGAGTGTGATACGAGAAATGAAATGAACGAGGGAGCGTGTAAGGAATGAGGCTGTAAAGTAGCGCTGGAGCTGATAGAAAGCCAGACTGGTTCACGGCAGGGACTCTGTCGTTTTCTCTGCCTGTCATTCCGACCAGAATCTCTCTCTGTTTTTCTCAGGAACACACACACAAACACACACACACACACATATATATATATTGCTGTAATGTATTCTGCCCAGCGGCCCTCTATCTATAATTGCTGGGCTTTTCAACTCTGACCCGTGGCTCCTGGCATGTGTTAATTCACAGTCGTTGCAGACAGACCCTCTGAGGCACGTGTGTGTGTGTATGTGTGTGTGTGTGTGCGCGCGTTCTTTTTTGTTGGCGACGGAAGCTTTAGAGACGCAACAAAAAGGCAGTGTGTAAGCCAATGTGGCTTTGTCTGTCAGGGTCACAAGCTTCTGCAAGGGTCAGTGAAGAAGTGAATTAATGAGTGTATCTCTTTTTCTCTCTCTCTCTCTCTCTCTCTCTCACTCTATCTATCTATCTATCTATCTATCTATCTATCTATCTATCTATCTATCTATCTGTCTGTCTGTCTGTCTGTCTGTCTAACTCTCTATCTATTTATCTGTCTATCTGTCTGTCTGTCTATCAATACAGTATTTTTCATAGGTCTCTCTCTCTCTCTCTCTCTCTCTCTCTCACTGATAATCCTCCCGTCTTCTATCCTGCTGTCTTTTCATTCACTATGGACAGATTGTTTCCCCAGACAGAGATTTTGTCTGTTTTTTTTTTTTTTGTTGTTGTTATTGTTTTAGAAGATTTACAAGATTCTGATTTATAGCCCACTTTTTATTTTTGATTAGTTGCACAGAAACCTACACATTAAGCTGCTTGAACAAATGAATTTTATTACTGTCCGTTTTCCTGCCGGAGAGAAAATCTTCCGAACTTTAGAAACTCTCTTTATTTTCTTACTCCATGGGCTTCACTTCTATGTTTTTAAGATATTAATGCACATGTTGTCTGTTTATATTCCTTAGTTAACTGATCTGAAATGCAAGAAAATTCAAATAAACCTAGATTTATTTCTTTATTACCTGCTATTTTATTCCAGAAATTCTGTACAGAAATTCTATGGAGTTGAACTGTTGCCCGTTTTAATGGCTCATTAAGAAGCAGAGAGAGGACAGTGTAATGGTATGTAGCCAAGCTTGGCATTGTCTGAGAGACAAAATTAGTGTGTGTGTGTTTGTGTGCGTGTGTGCGTGTGTGCTTTAGGTGATTCTCATTAATCTGGAGTGTTCAGTCCCTTGATAGAAACAAGGAAGGAAAAAGTCAGATTTTTACTGATTCTCTCTCTTGTGCCGTCTGTCTGTCAGTCTCTCTCAGTGGTGTGTGTGTTTGCAGGACTCCATTGGTATGGTGGGCTTATAGCACACAGGCTAAAGTGGTAGAGGTCTCACACATTTTATATTTACACTCATCAAAATTTGTTAGAATGCTGCTGCAGATGAGAGTTGTGTGTGTGTGTGTACTCTATGTTTTTATGAGAAAGGGGGAGAGAGAGAGAGAGAGGACACGTGTGGGTGATAGATAGGGATTGGTGTCTTAATGCATTTAGTGACTATTGGTGTCATTTGAAGCTCTGTGCACTCTTCTGCCTGTCTATCTCATATCTAGCAACACACACACGTGCACGGCGTGAACACACACAGACGCACACACAGAGGCACCTGCACCTTTAGCACCCAGACTTTTCATTACTGACAGCTCGACGGTGTTGTATATTCTTTGGGTTTATTGGAACACATCCTCAGTTGCAGCTCGCTCGATTTGAGAGCCGTCATTTTCTCTCCTCACGACGAAGTGCACTAGATCAGAGTTTCCTGTTAAAAAAAAAAATCTCAAGAACATCACTTAAACTACATTGTCGTTCACGCCTAGGTGAAAAGTTTTCTGCCTCCGAAACCCTGCTCTTCCTTTGCACCCTCCTCCCCTTGCCAAGTGATTAGGGGAAGTGTTTAAAGTTGTACTGTAACACGGGTTCTGTCTAATTAAACTCTAATTAAGGTCTGAGTCCTGGTCGTTTGTCTAAGCTTTCACAGCTCTCCCTTTTTACTTCCTGACCTTCTTGAACTCAATGTATTCGCTGATCCTACAAAGTCCAGTGCTCTCTCTCTCTCTCTCTCTCTCTCTCTCTCTCTCTCTCTCTTTTTTCACACCCTCACTCTCTCACCTCTTCTCCTGCATGACTCCATTCTCACCTTGCCATGGCTATTAGCATCCTGAAGAGAGAAAGATTGAGTAGAATGAAGAACATATGCTGCTCTGTGAGACTCTGCTCGACGTCACGTGTACACACACATACACATGCGCATGTGGACACACGCGCACACACACACACACACACACACACACACACACACACACACACACACACACACTTAAAGAAGTTCTAATTTTAACCTGCACCAGCTGCTTACCTTTTCACAACTCTGTTGTTCTGCAGCAGAGGCAGGTGTGTGAGTGTGTGTGTTAGAAAGTGAGGCACACACAAACACACATGGGAATAAAATGGCTTTATTTTTTACATGGACACAAAAAGATTCTGGTTCTGCCAAAAAGATGGAGTAGATTTTTGCGATCGTTACTGGGCGCTCCTGATTTTTGACAGCCAGATCTGTTTCTCTCTCTCTCACTCACACACACACACATACACACACACACACACACACACACACTACAAGTCGAAGGTTACCGCAACAGAAACGTTCTGTTCCTGTGTATCATTGTTTCTATCTGCTTTTATGCAAATTTTACATTTTTGAAAGGAAATGAAACAACAAACAAGCAAAACAGACAAAAAAATGGAAGAAGAAAAAAACGCCTACATATCAGCTTGGTGGAAGGTGGCAAAGTTGGCACAAACTGATGAAAAGAACACAGGGAAGGTAATCAGTGGCGGTGTGGTGACTTGCTGGTACCACAACAAATTTTTACCATTTAGTTTCTCTACATTCATAAAATGACAAATACATTTTGTACAAAAAATATACATACGTTTTTTTTTTTTTTGTACAAAAATCAAAGTCCCTTACTCACCATTGTATTCTTTATGATCTGGTGGGTTGGACATCACTGACCACTCGCAGAAAACAGCATTGGTATATTTTTATATATAAAGCCATGCTAAGTAAACTTCCAGCTTACCTCTGTACCCTCCTCTGTCTCAATTCTGCTAGTTATCAGCTACGCACCTCCAAGTGGTTGCTTTTTAATGTACCCAGGGTTTGGACAGATTTGGGGAAAACTGCATTTTCATACTATGCACCATGGGCATGGAATAATTTGCAAAAAGATCTTAAATTAGAAACGTGTATATCAATAAATACATTTAAGACCATCATAAAAAATGTGGTAAAGGAGACATGTAGTTGTTTTTCTTGAAGAAGTCCTTGTATTGTATGATTGTACTGTATGTATGTATGTTTTTACTATGTTGTGTTTATGTATGGCTGCTACCTTGGCCAGGTCTCTCTTGTAAAAGAGATTTTTGATCTCAATGAGACTTCCTGGTAAAATAAAGGTAAATAATAAATAATCATTTAATTTCCATTTCTAGTTAAGTTGTAGAATGTCTACGAAAAACAGGTTTGTTCCTGTTATCACTTGTGTTACAGCAGCTACAAACACATCCAAACACACACATACTGTGGTTTCCATAGCAATGCCGTCAGCTCGGTAGGACTTTTTTTTGATCCATGACATGCTCTTTGAGAGAGCTGGACACAAACAGAATGGCCGTCAGTAACCCGGTGCTTGCTCTTTGTTTCTTCTCCTCACATTCTTTTTTTCATTTCTTCTTTCTTACATTTCTATCCTGTCAATCTGAGACCAAGACCTTAGCCAAGTCTGGAGCTTTATCTGTGTTTGACCACTTCTCCATCTCTCTCTCCATCTCTCTCTCTGTCCTTCTCTCTCTCTCTCTCTCTCTCTCTCTCTCACTGTCACTCTTTCCAAGTATTCATCTTGGTTTGATTTTAAGGCCTTCATCTCTGACTGGCAGGTCAAAGTTTTTTGATTATTTTTCTTCTTCAAATTTTTTAATTCTCTCAAAGGTTGTTGTCTTAGGTTGAACTGACCACTTCCCACTATGTGTCCGTTTATAGTTTTTTTACATGCTATCGTTTGTTTGTTTTGTCCCTGTTTGGGGACATCTTACTGTGCGCAATTATTCCTATTCCTTTTTTAGTTATCTTGGTTTATTTCACAGCTCTAATGAATTCTCAGTTCTGATTGGCCAGACGATGTTGTTTGTTTATTTTTGTTTGCTCGGACAGAAGGGCAGAGGGTTTTTTTCGTTACAATTTTCTGTAACAACTCGTTCACTAATTAAACAAATTAAAGAGTGTATAGTAATCATTGATATGGAAGGAGTCTCCCCGGTCATCACTTTGTAAATTCTCATAAATTGCGTATTTTCTGGCTCATTAACTCCAAGAGAGACATAAGACATAAAAGGTAGCTGGAGTCGGAGCGATTGTTTATAGCTGCTGTAACATAAGTGATAACAGGAACTACGCTGTCTTTAACAGCTGTAGCTGTAACTGTAACTATAAATGTAACGGTTAAGACGTCATGCCCCATTGTGTTTTATTCCCTGTACGTAGCTGCCTTTCTGTGTATTGACCCTCAGGACTACGGTTGTTTGATTCGCCGTAATAAAGCCCACGCCGAAAGCACAAGCAGAGGTCATCCTCTCTATTGTCAGGAGTTTAAATTCCGGCTGTACTTTATGCAGACTGTGCCAAGAATCCAAGAGAGCATAATTGGTCTGGCAATCTCTCCTGTCAATCTCTGCTGTCTGTGAGCTGGTGTGTACTGAAGAGGGCAGTTAGGGCTGTCCTCCAAGTTTATCTATCTAGAGACGTTACACGAGCAGCAGGCTGATAAGATGCCGAGTCTGGCTCTGCGGGCGAGCCTTTAGCTGCCCCGGGTTAGCAGCTTAGATGGAATAAGTACCCAAGTCCTGACAAAGACTAATCTAGAAGTCAGTATGTATGTGTGTGTGGTGGTCTGGAAATCGAGATGGATGTCACTGTGGCTGGAAATAATGACTTTGACAACCCTGGGTTATGAAAACATAAATATATTTGACCAAAACAAGATGGAAATGTTTTTATTTAGTCTGCTTTTCAACTTTGTTCAGGAGATTAATAAACATCGAGGTAAAATGTCACTCTGACTAAAGACGTCTAAGCTTGAGTCGGCTTTGTTATGGCTAGAAACCTAGCAAGCTTTTAATCAAGTGAGTTTGCAATGAGTCTGATACCGAATCTTATAACGGCAGCTAGGCTCATGCGCCGTCTTGTCGTTATCAAAACAGAGAAGAGCGTTTACACGTTTTGTACAAATGAAAAATAAGGGTTAAAAAAAATAGTAATAACTCGGAGCTTTATTGATGTAGTTACGATGTAGTGATATTTGCAATAGCTACTTTTTTGGTGCATGATATCATCCAGAGTATGTGCCTTTGAGTCTTGGATTAATATTGTCCTGGTTGGAGGATCCCAACAAGGTTTTTGCACCAGGTATTGCAGATAAGCATCAGTGTGAAAAAGATGTGCATGTCTGGTTTGACGTGTCTTCACAAGCAAGCATGAGGTAGCTATAGTACGATAGAGACTGTATTTGTACTGTGCTGAAAAAGTGCTGAAAAAGGTAAAAAAAATAACCTCAAAACAACTGACTAAGTGTTGCTGTGGATCAAAGTTTCGAACTTTCCAGCTTTCATGCCTTTGTAAGAAGAGTAGTGTTTCAATCCTCTAGGAGGTCCTGCAGCTTTGAGATGGACCACCTGGGAAAAGAGAGAGAGGCGTAACAAAAGGAGAAGAAGTGAGAGATTTTGCCCTTGGCACTGTAAGACCGTAGCTTTCGCTTTCATACTAATTTGCCCTTGGCGAACAATCCTTAAAGCGGAATTGCCTCTTTCAGATGCGTAACGTTTTAAACGAGCGTAATACACGGACGAGACTCTAGCTGATAAATGACAAGAGAAAAGAAAGGCAATGACTTGTTGACGGTTGGAGGGGTAATTTGGGTAGTTATGGTAATAAATGTCAGTGCAAGAGCGATAAAGTTGTTTGTACATTTGTTACACAGATGCCTTTCAGTGAAGGCTTTTTTCCCCAGGATGTGATGTTCTACCATCACTCGAGCTGCTGCAGATGAGACGATGGAAGATATCAAAAGCATGTTATATTGAGCCGAATGAAAAAAATGTGCAAGTATCCCTTACATACGGACGCTACGTTGGGTTAAGAGGTCAAGCGAGTCTTCTGTACCACATGACACATGACTCTCTGTCTCTCTTTCTCCCTCACTTATTCTGTGTCAGTCTATCTTTCCGTCTCACTCGTTCATTGCTTAGTCAGTCTCTGGCGCTAGTGCAGTGTCTCACTCTCTCATACTCACTCTTTCTGTCTGTCTCTCTTACTTGATCACTTACTCACCAACCTTCTGTGTCTGTCTGTCCCTCTGTCTCACTCTGTCTCTCTCCCTCTGTGTAGCTTGCTCACTGACTCGGTCACTAACTCCCTGTCTTTATCTGTTTTTATCTTTTTGACAACCAGATCTGTTTCTTTCTTTCTCTCTCTCTCGCTCTCTCGCCCTCTCTCTCTGTCTCTCTCTCTCTCTCTCTCTCACACACACACACACACACACACACACTCACACACATACACACACACATTCTGTCCTTGGGGCTGATTTGGCTGTACTCTCTGTGGTGTTTGGACAGGCTCATCCTGATCCACTCACCCTCATCCTGCCTACTAACTGCCTGTTTGAAACTTGGCCACCAGACTGCATTGTTGTTGTTGTCATTGTGTGTGTGTGTTTAGTTGTGTATTATTTTCTGATTAAATGGTCATGTTTGTGCAGTGAAGTTAACATGTGCATGTTTTCTGTCTGATTAAACTTGGATTAAAATTGTTGATCCCCTCAGCAAAGCAAGAGAATAACAAAGCATTTGTGCCTCTTATTTTCTTCTTATGCTAGTAACAGCATACTTTTTATTTAACGATTTATTTCTTTATTTTGTAAATTAAAAACAAAGTTTAACATTGTAAGGATTGAAGCATGACCGTGTCCTAACCGAGGGGTGTGTGTGTGTGTGTTTTGTGTTTATTTATACTGAGAAAATCTCAGTTATTTTGCCCACAGGAAATGACTGGTCACTTTCCATATGTTGCTGTCTGACACTAGGCTTCTGGTGACATTCTAGCGTAATTTTGTCTTTTAATTAAATCCATATATCTCCTGTGACCTTGACTTGGCCCTGCCTCATGATAACTATCACGCAATGCTACACGAATGACCTCGCTTATGTTTCTGTGAAACGAAAGAAGGGTGGAGGAAAGAAGGATCGCTTTTCATTTTGCGACGTTTACTCCGAGATTACACCTAATGCCATTTTCTTCTTCTTATCTGTTAAACTCCTTTAAACTCCACATTTATTCATCATGACATACGCTCGTATACTCGTATACAGAAGACGAGCCCACGTGTGCGTAAGCGGCGTCATTCTTTTCATGAATTGCCACACAAGAAATTCACATTTATTCATTTCGAGTCACGTCAAGAAGCTTTTATTGTCATTTCAACCGTATACAGCATAGCTGACACAGTACATAGTGAAATGAGACAAGGTTCTACAGGACCATGGTGCTACATAGAACAACCATCCGACCAGTATCCATACTGTATATCGTCGCTGTCGTGCGGAAACCTCGTATGTCCAAATTTGGTCAATTTCCTATTTTTTCACATATCGATGCTATTGGTCAGTCCCCACGTGGGTCTGTTATTTTTACAAGTTATTAACCAATCTAAAGTCTTGAAAATAGCTTGAGCGCAAATCTCTTAACTCCATTGGACACTTCAACTGTCTGAGAAATCTCGTAACTCCACCTCTTCTTCACTCCGCGGGAGAGCTTCGCGGCATATTTCTAGTTTAGGAAGATGTATGTAACTACAGTCATTAGCTTTGGTTAACTATTGAAGCCCTGTCACTTGTCAAAAGGCTCAACGTGACCGCAGACTTTATTGAACACTGCTGGCAGCAGCGACGTCTGTGTCCGTACCGTTCTTATCAATGACAGCATAATCTCGTATCTCACTGCTCCCAAGTCATAAAGCTTGTATCTCCGATAAAACGTGACTTTGGGAAAATGTTGTGTTAATGTTGGTACACAACAGTATATGATAGCAATATACAGTATGGTATAATAACAACTTTAACGATACAATGTTTAATAACTCAAAAAAATACAGCGTTTTTTAAATTTCCTGAACAATAATGGTTTTGGAGATACGAGGATTCCGCCCGACAGCGATGATATTCTACAGCACCTGAAAATAACACAGGAACGAACACTTAATCTAATAGCAGCAGCTATTTCTACTTAGAAAGAAATCTAATGTTGTTTGAGCGATTCTTATCTGACTTGGTTATCTGTGTCTTTTTCTCTACCTCCATGTTCAATACTGTTATTTTTGTTGAAACTATCCAGAATCCAGTTGTTTTTCTAAGTTCCACCTAGGAAACGTGTGAGACGCCGAGAAAGACAGCAGCATACGAATAGATAACGACTCTTGGGAAATGATGAGATAAGGACAGCTGGAAAAAAAAGCTCTTAATTTTTGAGCTCTTAATTTTAACATCAATTCAGAGAGAGCTGCTACGTTTCTGTATGCATGAGCGCGTCTGATGAGGCACCTGACCTTATCTGTCATTCTTACACGCGTGTTAACAGAAATCACATCTCTTTCCTTTCTGTAAGTTGTTAACTTGCGTCTAAATGTTAAGTCGATATTTATGCCAGGAAAGTTCCTTGCATTTGGAGATGGGTAATTTCAAGGAGTTCTTTAGCTGGAGGTTTTTCTTGCATTTCACGAGCAGTTAGACCACTTGCCGTGAAACTCCAGCACTTGCCTTGAACCCCCAATTTTAACCGTAAAATAATTCTTCCATGAGATAAGCAATGTGTTGATGGGTGGCCTTGTGCATGCCATAACAACCAGTTTTAATTGTTGCCATGTCTTAATGACTAATGTCTGCTATTGGATCAATTAGTGTAGTCCTCTGTGAGTCCTCTTATGCATAACTGATGGACGCTGTGCAGCTCTTGGAAAGCCGCCCTTAATACTCCCACATGCACACACATGAAGTTGTCTTGGACTAGGCAGCAGCAGCTGAAGCTGTCAGAGTGAGCATCCCTAAGTGGAGTTGATGCCTGTCACTGACTCGGCCGTTTAATGCCAATAGCGGTGTTCGTCTGACAGCCGATCTGTATTGAGTCATAGTGAAAGGTATCGACTCAGCAAAACTGCCTTCAGTCCTTCAGCATCTCCAGAAGCACCTAATGTATGTTTGGGTGATTTTTCTGAATTACACTCCACTCTATCCAATGTAAGCGTTCTCTGAACCGTTTAACATCCGTGCGGAATAAAAACAACTGTGATTTAGAAACACCAAAATAGCAGTTTCTCGTAGTAGTACTTGTACTAGTTGCTTAGCAGGCATGGTGTCTTGCTAATACTTTAACAGTGATGAATTTCACTCTGGTCAACATGACTGTTAAATACCCACCGCACACATAACTTTCATGCTACTAGCTTCACTTTTTATTTTTGTTATAAAGCACAGCACATTCAGATGATTTTTTTTTTTGTCCTTTTTCTTTGCATGCATTAGCTTTCAGAAGCCCATGATTGGCTAGTGTCACTATAAATGGCAGGAGAGAGAGTATTAATCCCATTTCACCAGAGAGTATGGCCAGTTTTGCTCTTTTGGACTTCTGGACACAAATGACCTCAAACTCAAGATCTCACTTCTGCACCACTCACTAACACCACCTTCTTCTGAAGGAGTTCTGGCCAATCCCACTTGCTCAACATTTAATCAATCCTACTCTTTTCCTGAGGAAATCTGACCAATTCCATCATGTTCTGTCAAATGTTTGACAAAACCCTGTTTTATGTAAGAATTCTGACCAATCCTGCCCCACCCGTAGCAAGTTTGACCAACCCCACCCTCCTTAAGTAGCAAGTTTGTCCAACCCCACCCTGCTTAAGTAGCAAGTTTGACCAACCCCACCCTCCTTAAGTAGCAAGTTTGACCAACCCCACCCTGCTTAAGTAGCAAGTTTGACCAACCCCACCCTCCTTAAGTAGCAAGTTTGATGAACCCCACCCTCCTTAAGTAGCAGGTTTGACCAAGCCCACCCTGCTTAAGTAGCAAGTTTGACCAACCCCACCCTCCTTAAGTAGCAAGTTTGACCAACCCCACCCTGCTTAAGTAGCAAGTTTGACCAACCCCACCCTCCTTAAGTAGCAAGTTTGATGAACCCCACCCTCCTTAAGTAGCAAGTTTGACCAACCCCACCCTGCTTAAGTAGCAAGTTTGACCAACCCCACCCTCCTTAAGTAGCAAGTTTGACCAACCCCACCCTGCTTAAGTAGCAAGTTTGACCAACCCCACCCTCCTTAAGTAGCAAGTTTGATGAACCCCACCCTTCTTAAGTAGCAAGTTTGACCAACCCCACCCTCCTTAAGTAGCAAGTTTGATGAACCCCACCCTCCTTAAGTAGCAAGTTTGACCAACCCCACCCTCCCTTCTGACCAGTCCTACCCGCTCCTACATAAAGTTTGACTAATCCCACTCTTTCCTGTAGGTAATTCATCTAATCCTGCCCTCTCCTGCAACAAATTTGACCAACCCCACCCTTTCCCAAAGGAATCCTTTGTCCACCCTGCTTAAGTGACAAGTTTGACCAGTTCCACAGTCCTACCTGCTCCTACAGAAAGTTTGACTAATCCCACTCAGTAGGTAATCTGACTACACCTGCCCTCACCTTCAAACATTTGACCAATCCAACCCTCTTCTTAAGGAATTCTGACCAATTCCACCCTTCTAAGGTAGCAACATTGACCTTCCTGCCCCCACGTGTAGCAGAAACCCATACCCTGTCTGCAGTTTGTAGTTTTGTTTGTATCTGCTTGTGATATTTTCTAACAAACTTCACGCCAGTCCTAACAAGAGTAAAGCGGTTATCAAAGACGTACGAACAAACGTGTTAAATGCGTCACACAGCACCGCTTAAGCAACCCTTCAGTACGCTCCCATATTAATCACCGTGGCCTTTCTTTGTCCTGTGAGTTCCTGTGATATCTCCATATCCGCCCTTGTCCACATCAAAGTAAAAAATCTCTGCCCCTGTGGCTTCTCTGGGTCCTGCAAATTATACCGACTCGATTAAACCCTTCAACTCACCAACATTAATCTGTAAATCTGGTCATCCAGGGCCAAATGGATATGTTCTGAATTGATTTTTATGATTGTCCTGGTTTCATATAACCCAGTCTCTGTCTTTGTCTCGTTTCTGTGGCTTTGCAACACGGGCTAAGTTTATCTGAAGTGAAACAGTGTGTTTGGCTCCTTAGTACTTTACTTCAAGATTTATGCCAAGGCACCAAGGAGGTCAGGGAAATGGGAGACAGATAGAGGTGACGGAGATAAAGCGAGGAAAGAGGACGGTAGGATGCTCCAGAAAAGACGATGAGAAAAGTATGACCCAGAGCGCAGTGATCCCCAGAGGAGCCAGGTGCAGGTGGAGCTCCTTTCTTGTTGCGCATTCTGGGTGGATATCAGAGTGCGGACACTTAAAACGTCTCGCAAGTCACATATTTTATCACTTTTGCCTGTTTTGCCAGACTTCAGATTCGTTTATTTGCTTGTTTTCTGTAGAACATCTGATTAAACCACCACTAGAAGTCAGTTTGGCTGTTTTGATTTTTCTCGAATGTTTAAACATCCCAGTGTGCCAAATCAGTTTCAGTTTACAGTACAGCTTTCTCTTTAGCTCTCCATTTTGTTTCTCTTCTTTCGCGCCTCCTTGACGTCCTGGTTTCACTCTGGTGAACTGTGACTGGACTGGCTGTGATAACTTGGAGAGAGAGAGAGAGAGAGAGAGAGCAAGGGAGAGAGTGTTAGCTGTGTTTATTTTCAGACTTAGATAGATGGCTGGATGAACAGCGAGGATGAGTGAAGAGGGAGAGAGAGAAAGAAAGATATATGGAGGGCGTTCTTTGCTGGCTGGAGTTGTAACACACTGGGAAATAGTCATTATTCATCATGCAAATGAGGTGCAAGCTGCCCTAAGGATGAATACACACACACACACACACACACACACACACTGCTCATTCACACTCTACTCATAATAACTACAAGATTCATTGAGCTCCGACTCTGAAATTAGAGGTCGAATCCTGAGGATTATTCAGATATTATTAAGGTACATGTTCATTTTATGAATACCAGGATTAAAACCATTTTGTTATCAAATACCATTATTAAAAAAAAATCTCATTATGAAATTTCTTCATTCATATGCATCCTTGACCAAGCTCAGCTGTGGAGATGAGATCAGGCTATGAGGCTAGCGATTCGAACCAACTCAAACGATGAATGAAAAACTAAAACACTATAATAATAACAATAATAATCGTAATTATGTCTTACCAGGGGGGCACGGCGGCTTAGTGGTTAGCACGTTTGCCTCACACCTTCAGGGTTGGGGGTTGGATTCCCGCCTCCGCCTTGTGTGTGTGGAGTTTGCATGTTCTCCCCGTGCCTCGGGGGTTTCCTCTGGGTACTCCGGTTTCCTCCCCCGGTCCAAAGACATGCATGGTAGGTTGATTGGCATCTCTGGAAAATTGTCCGTAGTGTGTGAGTGCGTGAGTGAATGAGAGTGTGTGTGTGTGTGCCCTGTGATGGGTTGGCACTCCGTCCAGGGTGTATCCTGCCTTGATGCCCGATGACGCCTGAGATGGGCACAGGCTCCCCGTGACCCGAGGTAGTTCGGATAAGCGGTAGAAAATGAATGAATGAATGTCTTACCGGTTGTTGCTTAAGATATAGACGGGTTAATGAATGAACTATGGCTAGTATATGGACAGAATTTACCAGAAAGTACTGTGGGATTTATTAAAATCCCAAATACTGATTTGTTTAAGATCAAATTCAGGGTTATTGATGAAGTATTAAGAGAAAACGCTATTTAAATGCCAAACCAAAAATCCACCAGAGGTGATGAGTCATGTAGGAAATAAATACAATATGAATATATAAAACAAAAAATATGTAAATATGAGTGTGTTTTGGACGTTGCTATATTTTTTAAAAAGTCCTAATTATGAGACACTTCTTATGTTAAAACCTAATTTTCTTTCAACTTTAAAAGACGGAGATTAGATTAAACAAATTGCCAGCTATCTAGTACAATTAGCTGTCTAGTTCTAACAGCACTGTTCCACTGGTCCCACCATCTCTCAGGGTAAGAAGCAGGTATACAGCGAGACTTTTTTCTGTTCTGGAACCGAGGTGGTGGAATGAAATTCCCATAGATGTCTAAACAGCAACAGGTCTTCTAACAACGGGTGAAGACCTCGCTTTACCTGAAACACTTGAACTAGCACCTTTTTTTCTGTTTGTTTTATGTGTATATAAAAAAAAAAAGCCCTGAACAGAGTTTAATGTTGAGGGTGTTCTAAGTCTGTAACCTAGTGACTCAGTGTTCTGTCTATTCATAGCACGTTGAGTACAATCGCTCTGGATAAGGGGATAATACAAATGCTGTAAATGTAAATGTTGTGACTTTAAGGCTCAGTAAGTCACATTTTTGTTAATGTATTTGTGTTGACTCCGTCCTGTTTTTCAGCTCGTTATTTTGTGTGTTTAGGTAAAAACGTCCCAAACTACAGATAATGCACCCGAACTGAAAGACAAAAAGCACCAAACACAAAGAGGAAATATTTTTCAATTCGTTCCAGCAATAGAAGACAGTGATGCGATGCATGGATCCAATCTATACAAAGTGTTTACTTTCAGAATTTCTTTTTCGTGAGAAAATTTGATGTGCTGTGAATTCAATGCAGGGGGGCATGGTGGCTTAGTGGTTAACACGTTCGCCTCACACCTCCAGGGTTGGGGGTTCGATTCCCGCCTACACTTTGTGTGTGTGGAGTTTGCATGTTCTCCCCGTGCCTCGGGGGTTTCCTCCGGGTACTCTGGTTTCCTCCCCCGGTCCAAAGACATGCATGGTAGGTTGATTGGCATCTCTGGAAAATTGTCCGTAGTGTGTGATTGCGTGAGTGAATGAGTGTGTGTGTGCCCTGCGATGGGTTGGCACTCCGTCCAGGGTGTATCCTGCCTTGATGCCCGATGACGCCTGAGATATGCACAGGCTCCCCGTGACCCGAGGTAGTTCGGATAAGCTGTAGAAGATGAATGAATGAATGAATGAATGAATTCGATGCTTCTTTATACAATAGGAACCCGAGCCCCTCTCAGTCTAGAGACCAGCCGAGAGCGATTTGAGTTTTGCGAGGTGAAAAATCGTTGAGATTTAATAATACTAAGCCATTCCAATTAGCAAGAGCCAATGTTGCTTCACGTCTCCTCATTTGCATAAACGTAATCTCATCGTTTTCGCAGTCTCCGTATCGTTCATGTTAAATGGTCCGTGCAGACGCAGTCAGTAATTAAAAACACAACGTCGATAATTATTGTCAGCGTTGATAAATACGAATAACGCAATAACTCATCGCAATAATCTCCATTGAGAAAATCAAACGCTTATGATGGGAGACAGAGGCAGTATCCTTTTTTTTTATCTTAGACTAGGGTGTTCATGTCTTTTGTGCCTGTGTAATACGCTGAGAAAATCCTTTTATAATGATATGATGATGTTTTCACAGAATACCACAGAACAGGTTGGAGCTGAATGAGTTTTTGGGTTAAACCTCTAGTTCTGATTAGTGCTACAGAGAATCAGATATTCTTTATACACTCACTCACTCTCTCACTCACTCACTCACTCACTCACTCACTCACTCACTCACATACCTTGCCCTTGAGACTCTCTCACGCACACAGACGCACAAACAAAGCCAAGAAGTCTCTTCCCATCTGCAGGCTGTATTCGCAGAAAACACCTATCTCACCACTGAGTGATATCTTCTTCCTCAACCCTTTTCACCCATTAACAGCTAAGAGGAACTCTTGGGCGAGTTAATAAACTGAAAGAAATTCCAAGATCAACTATTTTGCTACTGATTTTATGCTACAGTTTTTAATAAGCAACCTTCAGCACAGCACAGTGTTGTTTTGTTCATATAACCCCAATTTTATTACCCCTACACTGGCTATCTGTTCATTTTAGAATAGATTACAACCTTCTGCTACTTACGTACAAGGCTCTAAATGGTTCGGCTCCCACGTATCTAACCATGTCTTCCAACACGCTACAATCTGTCACGCTCTTTTTACGATCACAAAACTCAGGACTTCTGGAAATTCCCAGAATATCAAAGTCTACTAATGGGGTTGAGTGTTTTTGTATTTTGCTCCTAAACTTTGCAATATCCTTCCTGACAGTGTTCGTGGCTCAGACACACTCTACCAGTTTAAATGTAGTTGAAAGAAATATGTCTTTAGCCAGGTATACACATAATATATCCCATACCCTTGTGCTCTAATTGCACATTATTATCCAGTTCTGGCTAATATCACAGCTTCTGGCTAATTTCTATCCACTAGCTTCTTTTTTTTCTACCCATCTCGAGGCATCCAGATATTGTATCAGCTCCAGATGTGTACCACTTTATGAAGATTTCAGACCTTCATTGAGATGAGGCCAACCTTGTGAGGATCCTGAGGCATCTAGAGATGTACCAGCTCCAGTTGTGTTCATGAGGATCTCGAACTTTCAAAGAGCAGATGCCAACTCCATGTGGTCTTTATAGACAATGACCTCCTCGTCAATACACGATTGCCAGACTATATATGTTTTATAATCGCACCCTCCAGTGTCACCCAAATGAGGATGAGGTTCCCATTTGAGTCTGTTTCCTCTCAAGGTTTCTTTCTCTTCCATCTAAGGGAGTTTTTCCTCACCACTTTGTACTTATAAATATATATATATACTCACCGGCCACTTTATTAGGTACACCTTACTAGTACCGGTGTGGTCTTCTGCTGCTGTAGCCCATCCGCCTCAAGGTTCGACGTGTTGTGTGTTCAGAGATGCTCATCTGCATACCTTCGGTTGTAACGAGTGGTTATTTGAATTACTGTTGCCTTTCTATCAGCTCGAACCAGTCTGGCCATTCTCCTCTGACCTCTGGCATCAACAAGGCATTTGCGCCCACAGAACTGCCGCTCACTGGATATTTTCTCTTTTTCGGACCATTCTCTGTAAACCCTAGAGATGGTTGTGCATGAAAATCCCAGTAGATCAGCAGTTTCTGAAATACTCAGACCAGCCCGTCTGGCACCAACAACCATGCCACTTTCAAAGTCACTTAAATCACTTTCCTTCCCCATTCTGACGCTCGGTTTGAACTGCAGCAGATCGTCTTGACCATGTCTACATGCCTAAATGCATTGACTTGCTGCCATGTGATTGGCTGATTAGAAATTTGCGTTAACGAGCAGTTGGACAGGTGTACCTAATAAAGTGGCTGGTGAGTGTATATTGTAATATTATAAAATATTATTATATTGTAATATTATAAAATGTCCAAATACATTTATATTAAATGACATTGTTGTTTACTTTAATATTAACAATACAGTTTGCCTCAAACTGACATTTCAGGTTGATGTTAATATGACATGTCGTATGAGAAAATAGCAGAGTATTTTTCTGGAACTTGTATTAACACAGTTGGTCACCTTTCTGAAAAAATACAATTCATTAAATTTACAGTTAAATCAAAGCACCGTGCAGTTGCTTTCTTACCATATTTGTGTAGAATACGCAGGGAGGGCTGCAGGAATTTCTGTATAAGTGCTGACTTCAGGATTTTGAGCGAGTGAGAAAAATCCATTGTACTCTGCCAGTCATCAATAAAGCGTTAGAGGTAACGCAGGCCTCATTTTGCTAGTAATGGCGGTAATTAATTAGTGCCACATAATCAGACCACCCTCCAATTTATTGTAGAGAATAAAGGAGCACTGCCTCATTTTCAGCCTTGAAGAGCTCAAAAGCTCTGAAGTTCTACTTTCCATATGGGTGTTTGTGTAACCCTGGCTTACAAATGACAAATCACTTGTGCAGTACTAGTCTAACTAACTAAACTAGTTGAGCACAGATGAACAGAACATACTAATCAGGGTGAACATTTGTTGTTATACTGTATGTTACGTGCTTGGGTTTGTACTTGTATTTAGCTTAGCAAAGCAAAATATCTATGAGATTTCTCTGATTTCCTTTCAAGCTTTATTTTGCTTTGTACTTTCTCTATAAACATTTAATGAGAGTTAAATGTATTCAAGTTTTTGTGTCCAGACACTAAATAGGATCTAATTGCAAATAGGAACTACAGTTGTTGAGCCCATGGGCATTTTTGTGTAACGTACAGTATTAAGAGAGCTTTTGGTCTTGGAGAAACATTTACGCTTGTATAACATCTCATACCTCCTTATGTGTAAGGTTTTCATACCTCATTTTGTGTGAAACAAGCAACAAGGTTGTTAACAGGATCACTGATCACTCTGTTCCTTGAGAGTAACATTTAAGAAGGCTGGAATTTCGTGACGTGTGGTTATGAGAGCTTTCTATCAGCATCATTACAGTGGACCCAGTAAGAGCTTTGAAAACACTCATAGGTTTAACCTTGTGTGGTTTTGTACCAGTGGTCTTTCTAATCTCTCTCTCTCTCTCTCTCTCTCTCTCTCTCTCTCTCTCTCTCTCTCTCTCTCTCTCTCTCTCTCTCTCGCAGCTCCTGCCAATGCCCAGATTGTTCACTCTGGCCAGGCGTGTGTGGTGAAGGAGGATAACATCAGCGAGAGGATCTACACCATCCGTGAAGGCGACACACTTGTGCTACAGTGCCTGGTTAAAGGGCATCCACGGCCACAGGTACACACACGCACATAAGGATCAACGACTTTACACGTTAACTGTCAATTGCAACAACCTGGTTGACTGGGTTCTTCAAGACATTAAGGTGAAGGTTACTCTAAGCTTGAGTAGAGACAAAAGAAAAGGTTCTGTCACCCTGTTGGAAGCACCTACATAGTCATACTTATGTGATACACCAGGCCAAACCTGCAGAAGCCATATTTTGCCCTACTTGTCAAGTCCATCTAGTCGTAAGTCTACTCTTTGGTGACTAAATCCTGGGAAAACTGCTTCCAAAATGACCAAAGTCTAACCAGTACCTTCGCTTGATGCTTTTGGCCCCTATATTCACTTTCCAATGCTACGTTTTGAGCCAAACCTTGGTGGATCACGGCTTGGGTACAGCTGGAGGGTATACCCCCTACTGTTGATTCCTAGAAGACCTGACCCTTTTGCTGTCCATTGGCTTGCAGTCCACTTTTTTACTTTGCAGCCCCAGCAAACACGTGTGTGCCATATCCAAGCTCTCCAGGGTTCATCTGCGACACACCGGGGAAGAGATGGAAGAAGAGGAGAATGAATAGTAGGAGTGTTAGGAAGTTTTTTCAGGTGATGAAGTGAGCACATGCCAGTGGCATGCTGGAACCTGCATCGTGACTAACCTACCGAGTAACACGGCCACAGGCTGCTGCTTCTGTGGAGCCGGTGTGCACAGGGACCTTGAAATGGGTATGACAGTGCTCTTATTCCCCCGGCCATGTTATTTATTTGTTTATTTATTTATTTATTTACCCAGCACTGAGGGTTCAACAACAATGCTACAATCTCAGCAGTACGCCACTAAAAGTACATGGCACGTACTCAGTGCTGAACCTGCCTCGACACAGAGTTTTCCATGAAATTGTATTTATTTATTTATTTGTTTGTTTGTTTGTTAATTAATTGCAGTTACAGCACGGGTTTGCACTTAGAGAAAACATGGTGGACTGAGAGACAGGGTTATTTTTTTAAGTCATGACAATATACTAATGGGAATTAAATTTTCACAATTCTTGTGTTCGAGCAACTGGATGTCTTATAAAACTGTGTGTGTGTGTGCGTGTGTGTGTTAGAAAGATTTGGCTGGGAGATACTACTGTGAGTGTGTTTACTCCAGGAAGATTTAGAGCAGAAATGATCTGAGGGTGAATCAAAGAAACAGCGTTGTTCTCTTGCTTTTCTGTATAAGGCGAGAACGTAGAAGGAATAAAGGGAGAGTGAAAGAAAAGCCTCCAGTAACTTAATGCAGACTAGAGAGATCGGGAGAGACTGTCAGACCGTGTGTGCTTGCAGCTTTCTACCATGTTTTTTAGCATTATACTGTATACAACACAAACACCCGGGGAAAATGCCTATACTAAGGTGACTGGATGTTTACAGGTTTATAAACCTGCTTTTTCCCCCATTTCAGAAAACACCAACCATCCAGTATGTGAAAAAGAACAACTTTTACTACAAGAAAATATACGGATACCTTTTTGAATGCGAGTGATCATCAACACTGCCATTGTCTGCTACATCTCAGGGTTTTGTAGAACACATCTGATAATGCAGCCCAGGAATCTGTTTGAAAAAAAAACTTTTGAATAATTTCCTCATTCATATTCAAGCTTAAGAAAATCAAGTGTAATATACGTTTCTGTATCATGTCTATTACATCGACACATTACTTGCCTTACCACATCATTGGATTTTGATTGATTTTGATTGATTTTTTTCCCCCAAACTGTATGTAATTAGAATTATTGGCACATACATTAAACAATGTCATCTTTTGATTTTATTCGCACCTTCAGAAAGCTACCCAAAACAGGAAATGTGGTAATATCTCAACAATGGTTTGAAATATTGGCATAAGATTTAGTGTATCTCCTTGGAAGCAAGTTCTTAGTGCTCAGTAAAAGTGTTTGGGCCCCTAATCGCTTCTTGCAGCTTTGAGTAGCCATTTAATACAAAGGTTTCACTTAAAAGCAAGTCTCAAGGGGGCTTTTTACACCTGGTCACTTCATGCGTTTTCTGTGATCCGATAGCTATCCGATGGTAAAAAGACCAGGTCTAAATGCCCTCCGAAACGTTTTCGAAACTGGACAGGTGTAAATGAATGTGGTTGTTCAAGCCACATACGTCAGCGCTATACTCCTCCCGAACGGAGGTACGTCACTCGCAGGTGACTCACGAGTCGTGCATCGCGCCAGAAACAAATAAATGTAAATGCTATTTTTTTGTAGCATAACCGTCGTAACAAGTTTTTACGTCTTCTTTTTGACTGCGTTCTGAAAACCGCATACACCAAAGCGTGTTCCATTCCAATTACCCCGGAAATGAGGTAAAATATATTTGCGTTTTGGGCGGGAGTAGAAAGATCGGATCGATATCCGATTCGCCGAGACGCATTTATGTGGCCTAATGTAAATGGAACAGTTTTAACAAATCAGATAGCTATCAGATCAGAGAAAACACATGAAGTGACCAAAGTATAAAGGGGTATTTAAAGTAGTACTTAAAAGGGTTCATCTGACAAAAAGTTATGGTAATGGTAACGCGAATCGAGTATCCTCCGTTTTCTTGCAGTTTAGTAGACCTAAAGTTCCAAAGCTGCTGGATAAAGCACATCTCACCAAAAAAAAAAAACAAACAAAAAAAAAGACAGCTGTTATTGACAAGCTGCCATCATTAATTTGCACACTTTCATACTCCCTTTATTCATCGTTCTCTCTCTCTTCTCTCGATCTCCTTCTCTGTCTGCCTCAGTTGCACACCCCCACACATGCAAATCCATTCATTTATTACATTTTTTTTTGCATCCATATGGCACAAAGCCAGATTGCCAGACCAAATCTTATCCGCTCTCTATCTAGATATTTTTTGTCCCAGCCACTCACAGGTAAATTAAGAATACGCAAGAACCTGGGGAAATATTCAGTGCAAAAAAAAAAAAAAAAAGGCGAGGGAATTACCGCACCAATTTTCCGTAGCCTCCAGGGACCAGTTTACTCGCTACGTAGAATAATAATAATAACTCTGAATGTAAAACTATAATAACAACATTACATGTGATATCAGAGCAACCGTGGCCCAGAGCAAAGAACTTTCACGGTTCAGCATTTAGATAGCAGTGTTTATATTTTTAAGACTGAATGTCGGGTTCAATCATATATTTTGTTCTCTGCGAAGAATCTTTCTTTTCTTAAACCTAACATTTTTAGATTGATCATCGTATAGTGAGAGGTGTCACAGCCTCACAGCGCTTTATTCAAGTTTTTATTCCAGTAGCAGGATTTTAAGAAGTTTAGCGAATTAACACAGATTTCAAGTGACAGTGATGGTTAAGATGAAGATTTTAGATTTTAGATTTTCCCCTACAGTAATATAGTAGCAGGAATATCGGCAACACTTTACTGTAACTAGTCCATTATAATAAGCTTACTTCCAGGATTTTGCGATCGTAGAAATTATTACATAAACGTACTTACTGCAGAATTTCTGCAGATTTGGTCCTTCGGATTCGGAGCCCAAGCCCTCTTCAGTTTCTAATATAGCTTTTCGGCTTCGATAGAAAGTAATTACACGTAGTACACGGTTGTAGTTGAATCCTTTGTACCGGTACACCTGCGTTTCACTGTGCTGACGGAATGAAAATCGACTTACGGGATGTACGAATATTCAATGCGTATAAACAAATGGATTCTTTTACCGCCGCAAGTCTGATATAAAACTAGTCAGGATGCCGGGTTCAATGGGAGATGTTTGTACCTCTCTTTGGGTAACATTACACAGAATTTTATGTTCTTATGAACAAATGCTTGGGGCGTCTCGGAGAGCAGCAATTAGTGTGATATCACCATTTACTTTGAAGATGGAAAGTTTGGGTAAAGAAAAACTTTTTTTTCTTTGAACGTTTCTTTGAACGGATATATTGCCCATAGTAGGCTAGGGAAAAGCAGAAATACTTATTAAATCCAAAAATCCTGTCTCCTTCCATATGAGCTTCTTATTAACCACCACTCTGGAATGTGACATTAGCAATTTCATGTTGTACACAACAAAATGGGCACAAATTCCATTTTTTAGTCTCTGGTAAGAAATACAAAATAAATAAATAAATAAATAAATAAATAGTCTTCCGCTAAAGGAAGGTGCAAAACAAAACAAAAAACAAAATTCTATTGCAAAATCAAGAAAATTTGGCCACCACAGTAACCTCCATCCTGCCAACCATCCTGAAGGGATTAGATATAGTAACTAAAATGAATGCGATCAGTCCTACAGCTGTATTACAGTAGATTTATACACACAGTATTTACAGCGTTCTAGTAGTTTTTATAGCGGCTTATTATGTAGCTTTGTAGAAGCCAACATTCTGTTTTCCTATTTAAGCTTAGACAAAAATCTATAAAATTTAATGCGGCCTAGGGCTTTCGAGCCACATGCACCAAATTCGGATATGTTGTAGACCCTGGTCTGAAGTTTGTTGCTATTACTTTTCTACGCGATCTGAGTACCGGTACTTCCGATACCGGGTCTCAAAATGGCCTTTTTTCCCATAGACTCCCATTATAAACTTTGGAGGTTTATAACTCGGCAACCTTTCGAACTATCTACACCAAACTCAGCCAGCTCCTTTAGGGTGATACTCTGAACAAACTTTTACATTGGTGTACCGACTGGCCTTCCGGTTGTGCCGCAGCCCCGCCCCCAATATATGCAAAATCAAAAAACTTTGTACAACATGGACATGTGACATATCAAAACACTCCGAACAATGAGGGGAACTTCCTCACGTGTATTCTGATGACGTCACGTGATGTCATGTGATGTCACGTGAAAATAAATCATTTTGCACAACATGGGCATGTGATATATCAAAACACTCAACACAATGAGGGGAACTGCCTCTCCGGGTATTCTGATGACGTCACGTGATGTCACGTGAAAATAAAAAATTAGCACAACATGAATATGTGACATATCAAAACACTCAGCCCAATGAGAAGAACTTCCTCAAGAGTATTCGGATGATGTCACATGCTCGTCTCCACTTGCCTCCAAATGTTTTTGCACCCTAGCTTTCTGTCCACTTGCCTCCAAAAGTAACACTGACCCTTATGTCCACTCGCCTCCAAAAAGCACCGGACTTTGTGAATACTTGCCTCGTTAAGCCAACATCAAAGTTTGTCGTGACGAACTTTACAAATCTAGTTTTAACTTTAAATCGATTGCCATTTATTTATTTTTGTTAATATGTATTTCAAACTCTTTCTTTTGCCCATTCTGAGATGCATTTCTGCTCAGCACGGTCATAAAAGAGCGAATGTTTCAGTTACTATATCCTTCCTTTCGTCAGTAAGTCATTTCTATCTCTATCAGAAAGCTAAAGCTTAATCCTGAGCTAATAAACTGAGTTGTTATTACAGAAATCTGATTATCATAAGCAATCTGCTTTAACGACGGCTGAGAAAATGCTTCACTGACGCGATTCCGGCAGCAATTTGTTTTCAAACTGAACGTAAATCTGGGGACACGTCTTTGGTGCGATACGTCTAATTACTGGGATTTACTGCGATTTCTCCGAACCCTTGAAGTGTTGTTTATGAACGTTACAGGCTCAGTAGTATTGATAAAATAAAAACAAAAAAACCACAGACATGACATAACAAGACAATATTGACTGCTTTGGCAAATGGAAGCTATTTACATCTCTAACTGTAATACAGAGGTTTAGACACACACTTGTCTCTCTTAGTGTGTGTTCAAAGTAAATTACAGCTGTAAAAGCCATAACCAGCCATCTATGTATTTCTTATATTTCTGTAACCCACTGGTTTAAATTGTTTACATTTTTATTTTCCAGGATGTGCATTATAGATTTTTTTTTCATGGTCCTTAAGGGAACAAGGGATGGAAAATCCACACACACAAGATGACTAATAAGCATATCTCTATGCCTATGCACTTGGATGCAGGAAGAGAGCAGGGGAAGAATTGCATTTGGAACCAGGCCATACTGACCCTCTTTCAGGATTTTGGCACAGACTGCAAATGGGTCATCAAGGAGCTCTGGCTCCGATGTGTAAACGATTACCCAAGGGCATGCATTAAATACAATATTATGTACACACACAGAGTGTTTACTGTGGCACAGTCAGGAGTGGAATTAGGTGACCCACTTGTCTTTATTTGGTTTGATTAAAAAAAAAACAACAGAGATGTAGAAGTAGAATATTAAGAAGTAGATGGAGGATGGAGGAAGTCCTGGATGTGTCATGCCTGTGTATGGAGGTGTAACTGCATCCTAAAGGGAGAGCTGAGGTTCTGCACACTGATCTGCAAGAGTCTAAAGTGTTCAAGTCACAGCTATGGTGATTTATTCCAAGCTCGCTGATTGCTTTCGAAAAACTTGGAAATGTTTCGAAACGGTTTTTGGATCGCTCGCTACGGAATTGACCAAATAACTAATAGATGATTGATTGACACTTGGCTCAGCCAATAGAAGCGGCGGAATTAAAAAGTCCAGAGGGAACTGTTTAAGAAGGCAATTTTCTCTCCTGTTCCCTGTCTGTCCTTTCTTGCTCGCCGTGTTTGACTGACGGGACAATCCAATTTGGGGTGTGAGCCTTCGTAATAAATGGTTGTTTTACAGAGAATGAGTTTGATCGAGGATTTATCCAATCCTTTATCAAGACTGATAGTTTACCATCGCTCCTGAAGATTGGATTGAAAGAGTTGTAGTTCATACAGAACTAGAGACGAATCAAAATGGTAGACTCCCTTCGACTCTGCACTCCCTCCAACAAATCAGCCAATCAATCAACGTGCAGCTTCTTAAAATATTACCAAATTATTCATTTAATATGAATAATAAATATTTGAAAAAGTGAACAGGAACCAGTGATTTGTTCTCATGTTCTTTATATTTTGTGCAGATGGGCCAACAGTGTCATCAGAGATCTCTCCAATCCTGCCCACTCACTGTTCACACTCATGAAATCTGGTTAAATGGTACTGGGAGCTTCATAGCCAGAACATAACATCCAGACAATGTTTGTGACAGACTGTCCTAGTGTTTGGGTGTTCTGGCAGCCATGCTATGCTACAGTTTTCCCAGACTTCAGAGCCCAGGCTAACAGACTCGTAAACAACAGCCCCAGTCTAGCACTTCCACCTCCGTCTTCCCCTGATACATAAATTCTAACATAAGCTGCAGCACTCTTTACAGGATGTACCTGACTACACCGGTTAACACCAACACCTAATTTGCACCTCGCCTTTACAGTGTCAGTATCTCACTTCCTGTACAAAAGGTGCAGAAGTCTAAGACCACACTAAAATTGTTTTTACACTTAAAACTGGTAATACAGAGAAAGTTATTTTAAAACGTAGCACATTTTCAATATCAAGTCCGTGGTATTGACATTGCTGAGTCTTATATCACATGGCGGTAGTCCAGAAGTTTACATTTACGGCATTTAGCAGACACCCTTAATCCAGAGTGACTTACAATTATTGCAATTTATACAACTGAGCAATTGAGGGTTAAGGGCCTTGCTCAGGGGCCCAGCTTGGTGTTCCTGGGATTTGAACTCATGGCCTTCCAGTCAGTAGTCCAACAGCTTAACCACTAGTCTACCACACTGGAAGGTTGGGGATTCTACCCTTAGTGCTAAGCTGTCACTGTTGGACCCTTAAGCGAGGCCCTTAACCTTCTCACTGGCTCATTGCTGACCCTGCACTCTGACTTCCTATGATGGGAAATGAACCAAATTTCACTCATGTGATAAATAAAGGCTCCTTCTTCTTCTTTAGAATGGCGATCAAAGTTTTAAGGAAGTGTGTGAAGTGTTCAGGCATCTCAGGACTTCCTGCTTGCCTTCAGTAAGTCTCATCGCTGGCTATTTACACTGAAACTCTGGCAGAAAAAAATACGTCAGTGTTGCAGCCACAGAGCTTACCGAGGTGTGTAAGATTTTTTGGAAGAGCTGTGTTTTTAGCCGACTTGCACCCCAAGAGATGTTAAGCTGCATTTATTCTGGTGGATATCAGAGGAAGAATTGGGCCTCTACAGACAAGCTGTAGTTTTATCTCTATGGAGTACTCGCAGCTTCATATGGCTTTTGGGAAGGGAGTCTAGCGAATGCTTATTCTGGATTGGGATGCATCAAGTCGAGTGCGATTACAAGCGTATTGACACCGAAGTAAGTAACCTACTTACTTTGGATCAACTTTGTATGTTCCACCATAAGGTTTTTTAGCTCAGGTTTTATGTCGGTTGCTGTCATGTGCCTCTGAGGGCCTTTTTACACCTGGTCACTTCATGTGTTTTCTCTGATCCGATAGCTGTCTGATTTGTTAAAACTGTTCCATTTACATTAGGCCACATAAATGCGTCTCGGCGAATCGGATATCGATCCGATCTTTCTACTCCCGCCCAAAACGCAAATATATTTTACCTCGTTTCCGGGGTAATTGAAATGGAACACGTTTGGTGTATGCGGTTTTCAGAATGCAATCAAAAAGAAGACGAAAAAACTCGTTACGACGGTTATGTTACAAAAAAACCCAGCCCTGCGTGTCGTCCAAGTTATTTGTTTCTGGCGCGATTCACGACTCGTGAGTCACTCGCGAGTGACGTACTTCCGTTTGGGAGGAGTATAGCGTTGACGTACAGTATTTGGCTTGAACAACCACATTCATTTACACCTGTCCAGTTTCATCTGAAATGCGTCCCAGACCACCTCCTGAAGTGGTTTAAACGATCGTTTTTTATATCCGTCTTGAAAACTTTTCGGAGGGCATTTAGACCTGGTCTTTTTACGACCGGATAGCTATCGGATCACAGAAAACGCATGAAGTGACCAGGTATAAAAAGCCCCTTAGCCACAAACTCCTTACAGTGTAAGAGATCAGAAAAACTCATTTGAATGACCACACCCACTGCTCTGTGTAGTGACTGAGGTAAAAGTTTACCTGCTGCTTAAATCCCAAAATCCAGTTCCTTTTGTAGCAAGATGCTGCAGTTATTTTGTGGACGTCACACAGTATGGTTTTTAATTCTGGAGAACGTTCACATGCGGAAAACAAGGGCTTCTGTACAATTGTATTAAATACTTGTTCCATGTTGTTTACTCTGTAAGCTCGGTTGCTAGGTAGTAACTAAAAGCGTATTAGTAGCACAATTGCAGCGAACACCCTCTGGGTTGACCAAAGTGCGTTTTTGGGAAATTCAAAATGAGCATTGTTTTAATTAGAAGATCTCATTTACAGGATCATGGTTGATTATCTCAATAACTGAAACACATCTATTAATGAAACGTTGAGGAATCAGTAAGAATTTAAGACCAGAATGAGGTTGGCGTGCGACATGTGTCCTTGAATTGTGTTTATTTAGTATTATTAAGCATTTTCGATTAAAAAAAAAGACGGTTTGAATTTTGACTATGAACAAGCTGTAAGACTTGAATAAACTTTTAGTTAGAAACCATTTTTTAATCCATTTGAACTATTCCATGCTTATACTGTATATTCAAATTTTTTGGGTGTCACTGTAACCATGTAAGTCACTGACTCGGATATGTGGACGTTTATTTGCTCATTAGACCTCAGGTAACAGTCGTACTTTTTAAGCCGTCTTAAAAAGTGAATCTTGAAAAAGTCTTGGTTAGAGAGGGTATTTTTTTTTTAAAGACGTTTATAGATAGTCTTATGTGTTTGGAAGTTCATATCACTCAAAAAATGTACCAGATGTTGTTTTCTTTACTTTGCTGATCTGCTCCTTGGTGTTTTTTGTATGAAGTGAAGATTTATTCGTTTGTTAGTGTTCGCCTGTGGATATAAGTAATGCTTTAAATATATCTGACTTCAGTTGAATCTGATCTATATGAGCTCTAAAATAGATAGAGTTCATGTATAGACCTGCAGATGGTTCAGTTTTCTACCTAAAGGAGCTTTATAAAAAGCAAAGCACACTTTCATAACAGTCTTTTTATTTGCAGTAAAAACCTAGCACCTTGAACTCGGTGAAGTTTATTTATTTATTCATGTTTTTATTTTTTTGCCCTCTCTGGTTTGGACAGCTTTCTTTCTCTGCTAACTGTTTTACCTCAAAATTAGCATTAACAAACGCATGTTTTATGTAAATTTGATGTACATGAGCATAAGTGGGGGGGGGGGGCACGGTGGCTTAGTGGTTAGCACGTTCGCCTCACACCTCCAGGGTCGGGGTTCGATTCCCGCCTCCACCTTGTGTGTGTGGAGTTTGCATGTTCTCCCCGTGCCTCGGGGGTTTCCTCCGGGTACTCCGGTTTCCTCCCCCGGTCCAAAGACATGCATGGTAGGTTGATTGGCATTTCTGGAAAATTGTCCGTAGTGTGTGAGTGCCTGAGTGAATGAGAGTGTGTGTGTGTGCCCTGCGATGGGTTGGCACTCCAGGGTGTATCCTGCCTTGATGCCCGATGACACCCGAGATAGGCACAGGCTCCCCGTGACCTGAGGTAGTTCGGATAAGCGGTAGAAGATGAATGAATGAATGAATGAATGACGGTAAGTGACGGTAAGTCGTATGCACGTAAATAAGGGGTTTAGTAGGTGGGACTTTGCCTCCATGGAGCTGAGGCTGATTTATCAGTTGCGTTCAAATCATTGCACTCAAATCTGCACTCATTTCTATACAAACTTTGAAGAATAATGGCCAAAATGTTTGCGAGTGTGGAGTGTGTATGTTAAGGCATTGATATTCTGTTCATTTCCTGAAAAACACATCCGCCAGTGGATGTCCCAGAGGTAGAAGTGCTACACCTACAAAGCTTTCCATCTCCTTTTCTCTTACAAGCTGTACAGCCTCCTAAATTTCTCTCTGTTAACATGCACAATCTTCTTTTCTCAAATTGTTCATCATTTCTCTCTCTCAGGGGGTCACTGTGTGACCTTGTTTATGTCTCAGCTGAAAGGTGGCGAAGCTGCAATGCCACCTGATCTTCCTTGCTTTGGCTTCTCTATCGATCCCCCAGGCTGCACTTTCCCAAGGACGGAAACCTAACCTGCACCATCCTTTCTTTTTTCCTCCAATCTCCCTCCCCCCCACTTTTTTTAAACAACTCCTCCACTCTATCTCTCATCCATGCTCTTCTCTAGTCCGTCTCCCAACCCCCCCCCCCCTTTAGAGGTCCCAAGGTTGCAATGACCAGCAGTATGAATTAATAATAGAGGGTGCAGGATCACTTTCTGAAAAAAACCATTTAGGCTGCTATTGTGTTACTAAAGGCTGTGCATTTAGCTGGCTGAGTCAATAAGGCAGAAATGCTATAGGATAGACAGAATCAGCTCATGCCCTGGAGCTATACATGCACAATGTGGTCCGGGTCCTCCAAATGACCTTACACGTCTCTCTCTTACAAAACACTTAGATTATTTTACTCACAAAAAAGTGGAGTTCAGAAGCAGGGCTATGAGTTTGCAAAAAACAATACAGTGTCTCTCGTGACATTGGAGTGGGACGAGAGAATGTAATTTTATGTATGTATATATATATATATATATATATACTGTTCATTCATTCCACTCTGTTTAATTATGTAGCAGAAACACAATGTCATTACAAGAGCTTTAGTTAATGTACAGAGTAATTCACTAATGTTATCATAATGGGGGAAAGATTATAATCACTGTGACTTTACCCAGTGCATGGATTTTGGTACTCAATGGGCTGTTTTGAGCATTTCGGAAACTGCCGATCTGAGACATCATTTTCTAAAGTTTACACAGAATGGTGTGAAAAAGGAAAAAAAAAAAAAGTGTCGGCAGGCTGAAACACCTTGTTGATGAGAAAGATCAGAGGAAATTGACCAGACTTGTTTGAGCCGACCTGAAGCCTATAGTAGCTCAAATAGATGACATCAGGATGTACTATGTGATAAAGGCAAGCCGGCAAAGGCAGTGGGATTTTTTTGGGTATACATGGAAGGCTAGACTAACACATCAGATCCATGAAGGCCCCACCTCAGGCCATCCTTAAAAATATTCTTGTTTGCCGTAACCCGACCGACCCTGTCAATTTAGGACCGACTCAAATTTCTATATTTTTTTGCTTTAAGTCCGACCGACTTGCCGGTTGTAAATTTGCGTTAAGACCGACCAATTTATTATTTTTTTTACTCTTTAAACAACTAATACAAAAGCAATAAAATAATATTAATTATATTTTAGTAAGTATTGTAAATATATAAATTGCCCAGGCCTACATACAAACGAAGGCTACGTTCTTTCTTTTAAATAAAAACCCGTGACATCATCTATGTTCACACTATTGGTTAACGGATGTCACACTATGGCCTGTGCGTTCGCTTCGTCTCATACTCTCATTCACTGTCAGAGCCAACGATTCGCGCTTGGTAATGATGGCTGCGGCTGCAGTAAACAAAATGTTCGCGGTCACCGTTCAAACAAATCTGTTTGTGGTCTATATAGCCTGCGTCAAAATAAGGTTTGCGACGATGCGCCCGAAGGCACGGGTTGAAGACCCAGTCAGTGACGTCACGATATGCTAATTTGTTTAAATACATACCTACGTAATCACCGTCACCAAAATTACATTGAAACTTGAAAAAAAAATTATAGACCTACCTACCGACCCTTTATTTTTTTTTTTAACTGTTACTGCAAACCAAAATATTTTTAAGGATGGCCTCATTACTTATAGGACCTAAAGGATCTGCTGCTAAAGTCTTGCTGCCAGATATCACAGCATACCTTTTAGAGGTTTTGTGAAGTCCATGCCTTAATGTTTTAAAATAGTTCTGGTGGCACAAGTGGGACCAAGTAGGTTGGGTTGCAGTAGATCTGAAGCCTATCCTGGCACCACTGGGCATGGGATTGGTATACAACTTGAATTGGAATCCAGACACTCTTTCACTCCTAATGGCAATTTAGAGTAAGCAGTCTGTCAGCATTTTCAGAAAACAGGACAGGCAAAACTGTGGACCCTGGAGCTGTGAGGTGGCAACACTCCCCACTGTGCTACCAGACTTCCCCCCTGAAAGAAAATAACTAGGATGTTTAAAACCAGTGGTTTCCCTGGAGAGACAATCATACTGATGTGATGAAAACCTCTGGACCTTTTCAGTTTAGGTAGATCTAATAACGTATGAATAATGTTAGCTTAGAAGGATTGAACATTTGCAAGAGATGGATTTGGATTGCCTGTAATGTGCACTTGATCACAGCAAATCTTTCCATGTCAACCTTACAGGACATCCAAAACTGGCTCAGGATCAATTCTTCTAGAGTTACATCAGTACTGCGATCAATATTGGCATCGTCATCATCAGGATGCTGCTGATAATTTAGCTTTCATTATTTCTGATTGACCATTGATCTTGCATCTGTGCCTATGTAATAGTATACTGTCCTTTGTCTTTACTGTTATGTGTCTTACCACACATTCTGAAATGTCGGAAGTCATCTCAGACAGTATGTCCCTGAAATGTACTGTATATGTACCACTAGGTACAAATGATCCTGTCCATTTCTTGTCTCTGGACCTGCCTGATCCATCCTGATGCCTGGCTTCAGTTTGCAGTTCTCATCACCTCATGGCTGCTTGCTGCTGCTGAGGATGGCTCCACATGAAGATTCATGGCATTGCTGTTGATGGCACCTTTTAGAAACCATGGAGATTGCTTTGGACTGCATTGCCATGAACTGTTTTGCACTCAAGTACCGATAGACTTCCTGTTAAAACTAGAATCTCCCAGTTATCTGGTTGTATTTGACCATATAGTATCCTTATATAGACCACACTAGGAATCCCAATTTATATAGAATCCCAGGTCCACCAAGTTGCCACTGCAGGAGGCTCACTGCCCTGAGCAAGGCCCTTAACCCTCAATTGCTCAGGTGTACAGTATAAAATGAAATAAGACAAAGTAAGTCACTCTGGATAAGAGTCTCTGCTAAATGCTGTAAATGTAAACTTCAAATTGTAACTAAACGGAACACACACGAACATCCACGTTTCGATGTTTGTGGGAATTTCTGAATTTTAAACAGCTGGCTTGTTTTCAATCTTGTGATTTCCAACACCATCCCTTTAAGTTTCTGGTAGCTGTCCACATCAGATTTAAAACACAGATGCTTGGATACAAAGACAAAAACCAGACCAGCACTTACCGCCTTCTGAGCATTGATCATACCCCGTACTGCACTCGTGATCCTCCAGCACTGCTCGACTGGTCCCATCATCTCTTCTCTGTTCTGTCACCTACTGTAGGTGGTAGAATGAAATTTCCCTAGATGTCTGAACAGCTGAGTCTTTATACAACATCTAAGGGCCTTTTTACACCTGGTCACTTCATGTGTTTTCTCTGATCCCATATCTGATTTGTTAAAACTGTTCCATTTACATTAGGCCACATAAATGCGAATCGGATATCGATCCGATCTTTCTACTCCCGCCCAAAACGCAAATATATTTTACCTCATTTCCGGGGTAATTGAAATGGAACACGCTTTGGTGTATGCGGTTTTCAGAATGCAATCAAAAAGAAGATGAAAAAACTCGTTACGACGGTTAGGCTACAAAAAACAGCATTTACTGTTTGCTGCATTTTCGCAGTGCATTTTAAGACCCAACGAGACACCTGGGTGAAAGATCAGAGCCAGCACTAGCGACTGACGTACTTCCGTTTGGGAGGAGTAAAGCGCTGACGTATGTGGCTTGAACAACCACATTCATTTACACCTGTCCAGTTTCATCTGAAACGCGTCCCAGACCACCTCCTGAAGTGGTTTGAACGATCGGATTTATATCCGCCTCGAAAATGTTTCGGAGGGCATTTAGACCTGGTCTTTTTACGACCGGATAGCTATCGGATCACAGAAAACACATGAAGTGACCAGGTACATGTGTTCCAGGTTCCTGAATTAATTAAACGAGCACTTCAGTTTTAGATAGATGATAAACTCCAAACAATTCCTGGTAAACGACTTGGCTTTTGGAGCTACTGTATATGTTATGTTTTATAGATACACTGCTTGCTAAATGGTAATAATTCTAATCCAGTGGGGAAGTGTGGTAGTATAAAGGCTCAATAACCATAAGAGGTTGTGCAAGTTAACACCTTTGTTCAAAGCCACTTCGTTATTTTGTGAGTTAGAGTGTTATTCTCTTTCGGCTTCTGAAAATCATCCCTACTCATATCCCTTTATCGTCTTTCACTCTCTGCATTCGGGCTAATGTTCCTGACCCTTTCTTCTACCTCTAAAATGTGAACTAAAACAGCGCACAAGCTTTTATGTATCTTTTGTGACTATTCATTCCATAACGACGTTCCCTCCATCATTAGTTTCATCGCGATTGTTCCAACACGATTAAATCCAAGTGGAATTCTTTCTTTTCAGCGTCTCTTTCTTTTCACAATGTCTCTACGGCAGAAAAAAAAAAAAAACTAAACATTTTCTCTGCCAATTGTAATTTTGTACATAACATTACACTGTGTTCAGAAAGATGTACTGCTCAGCAATGCTGTTTTAACGCATGTAACCTGATTTGGACGAATCGAATGACACTAGTACAAACCATCCTGGGAAACAGGGATGAAGCAGCAAAATCGGACACCGCTCAGATAAGTTTCGCCCTCTTCTTCTCCTTCATCTTATTGGCGCTTTGTGATCTCCTTCCATCCAGCCGATCTTCTGCCGTTCTCTTTATTCTTTCCCTTTTAATTGCTCAGATGAATTAATTTACTCCGAGTGTCACATTTCAAAGTCGAGAATCCACTTAACGGCTGTCATGTCTTCTTTAATCGGTGACTCACTCGTTCTTTGCCGCACATCAATAAAGCAGATGGGTTTTGGTCCTCTTGTTTATCTTAAGATTCCCATCAGGAGGTTTCTGAGTAAGCGTTTTGATTTCAGTAGAAATACCCAGGTATTAGATCTCTGCAGGTCATGATATTCATGCGACAAGGATGCGTCATATTTTAAACGTCCGACAGCTTTCAGGATCCGACACCGTAGTATTTACGTCCCTCGGATGTAAATATCCGAGGGTTAATCATAAGAACATCACCAACTCATGGATGTGCTTATGCTTCGTAAGATGGGGCATTTATTCTGATTTTTATGCCTAATTTTTTTCTTTTCTGACAGAAGTGAATTTCAATCAGAACTGAATGCTGCTCCGGATGTTGTGAGTTGGTAAACAAATCAGTCTTAATACTCCCAACTCTGACATCATTAAACTGAAGTAAATATAAAAGACAAAACTACTAAGACGTCAAAAATGTCCATAGCAAAAAGTTTGTGATTCAAAATGCCATGCAAAATCTGTTTTAGCTTAGCACAAGGTTGTACATAGTACTGATGGGGTAAGTCTCATTTCTGAACTGTTGTTTAATCTGTTCATGTATTCTAACTTATTTCTATTACTGCTACTCCTGCTTCTACTATTACAAGTAATATTACTCCTGCTACTACTATAAATGCTACTGTTACTCCTCCTCCTCCTCCTCCTATTACTACTCTTACTAGTACTACTACCATTGCTACTACCGCTACTATTTCTAGTACTACTGTTAGTCCTCCTCCTACTATTACTACTACCTTTTTACTACTGTTAGTACTCTTACTACTAGTACTAGAACTACTGCTATTACTACTACTGTCTCTACTTCAATACTACTAGTACTACCGTTTTACTACTGTTACTACTAGTACTATTACTACTAGTGTTACTTGTACTACTGCTATTAATACTACTGTCTCTACTTCTATTACTACCAATACTACCATTTTACTACTGTTACTCCTCCTCCTACTATTATTACTGCTCCACCTACTACTATTACTAGCACTTCTACCCTTTTACTACTGTTACTACTCATACTACTGCTATTATTACTACTGCCAGTACTGTTACTATTACTACTACTACTACCATTTTACTACTGTTACTCTTCCTACTACTGCTATTATTACTACTACTACTATTACTACTAGTGTTACTAGTACTTCTGCAATTACTACTACTACTACCATTTTACTACTGTTACTCCTCCTCCACCTACTACTTACACTACTAATGTTACTAGTACTACTAGTACAATGACTACTTGCTCCTCCTCTTAGTATTACTACTACAACTGCTAGTACGACAACTATTACTACTACTACTACTACTACTACTACTACCATTTTACTACTGTTACTCCTCCTCCACCTACTACTTACACTACTAATGTTACTAGTACTACTACAATGACTACTATTGCTCCTCCTCTTACTATTACTACTACAACTGCTAGTACGACAACTATTACTACTACTAATACTATTACCACATTTACTACCACTCCTATCTCCTCACTCTGGATACGGACATCTGCCGTTTGTTGTTTTTGACCTCGCCTTCTGTTTTGACTAGCTGTTATGTTTAACCAATAAGTCTAGCTTATGATTGTGGAAACAAAAGTGTGGATAAAAACGAACGTGTCAGAAAACAAGTGCTTTGTTGGACACCCGACTGCTCACGGGTGCTGTGTGTCAGGACTGTCTTTGTTTCCCCATTCATTATCATTATCGACTGCTCACGATGGCCGTGATCCATGTCAGACGTACATAACAAGCAACACGTTTCCTTAAGTAAATGCCGTTTAACTGCTAATAACCACAAATCTTATCCTACTGCTACAGAGTTGTGTTGCAGTGCTTGTGTGTGTGTGTGTGTGAGACACGATTATCCATCCGTGACAAGAACATTTAATATTTTGCTCGAGATTATTCACAGTAAAATGTCCTAGAGCTACAGTATTATTACAGATCTACGTACATTCTATAATTTTTTGGCTATCGGCCTTTTTTCGAACAAACTAACTCGTGTGTCTTTGCCTCAGTAAATGAATCAGGTTGCTGATGGAATAAAAGCAGCTGGAAGCTGTCCTGAATGTTGGGAGAGGGGGACGGGATGAAGCGCTCGCAGAAAAGGTAGCAAGGGAACAGAGATGACATGTGTTTTGTAGTTGTTGTTTTTTTTTTTTTTGGGGGGGGGGGACTCTGTGAGAACCAACATGAAAGCCGAAGTCAGGAAGGGCATGCAACCTGTTTTAGAGTGATAAAGTCACCATCAACCTTTTTTCATCAACTTGATAAGACAAAAATCCAGTTTATGCCGAGAAACCGGAACGCGAAACGTCTTCTGTCTTGACTTGGTGGAAAGCTTTGATTATCGTAACATTCTGAGCAGTCAGATTAGACTTTTAATTTTTTTCTTTTAAAACGTCTTCATTTAAAAAAATAAATAAATAAAAAAATAAATTTATGTCCTACAACGAATTGGTGCTTGGATGTTCTTGACATTTGCAAAAACAGCAGCATAAATGAAATCCTACACGAAAGCAGGTCTGGGCTGGTTTTAATCTTAATATATATTGGATTAAAAAAAATTATATATACATTGTAATGTGTGTATATATTCATTCATTTTCTACCGCTTACCCGAACTACTGTACCTCGGATCACGGGGAGCCTATCTCAGGCGTCATCGGGCATCAAGGCAAGATACACCCTGGACAGCGTGCCAACCCATCTCAGGGCACACACACACTCTCATTCACCCAGAGATGCCAATCAACCTACCATGCATGTCTTTGGACCGGGGGAGGAAACCGGAGTACCCGGAGGAAACCCCCGAGGCACGGGGAGAACATGCAAACTCCACACACAAAAGGCGGAGGTGGGACTCGAACCCCCAACCCTGGAGGTGTGAGGCGAACGTGCTAACCACTAAGCCACCGTGCCCCCCCATATATACTTCTGGATTAAAAAAAATTATATATACATTGTAATATATATATATATATATATATATATATATATATATATATATATATATATATATATATATATATATTACAATGTATATATAATTTTTTTTAATCCAGATAATACAGCATAAATAATTCTCCTTAAACCACTTGAACTTTCAGACTAAATGAGAAATCAACCCAGTCCTTAACTTATTTTGTATTACATGTAATGTTAACATGTTGTACGTGCAAGAATCTTTTTTTCTTTTCTTTTCACTTTTATCCTGTGCCTCCGTTTCTAAACCCGACTTAATGTTCTTCTTATTTGAGAGCAGAGTTTCATATCCCTGTGACCTAAAAAGCAGTTCTAACACATTTCTATTTTACTTCTGTGACATGATCTTCATCCCAGGATTTAAAGCAGGGTTTAGAACGACGATACCCGGTCACTAAGCTCGGTCTGAATAGCGAATGACTCCCTCGTAGTGGAGACTCCTTCCATAAATGTTCTACTCTCATCAGGTTTCGACTGCGTGTTAAGTAAATAACGAACTCTAGCCTTTCCTCGCTCTAGTTCACGTGCACAAGTCTGCGTCGTTAATTAATCGACCGACGTGGAAATGCTTTACAGTGCTCTCCGAAACAAACAAATTGGATTTGGTGGCTTGTAATTTGTAACGTTGACACTCAGTAAAAATTGGACCTAAGCAATGCATCATCAGACTGACTTTCCTAAATAACATTTGTCCAATTCCAGCAAAATATAAGCACTTTGCACTTTGAAAAATACCCATGAAACCTCCTAGTGAGCAATTTTTTTTCCCCACTCTACACGTTCTCTCTCTCTCTTCATTAATTTCTCACCTTGTCTATCTGATCAATGGCGAACAGCTGCGTCCCAAATCCATGGGCAAACAAGCCTGAATATACACAAAGCCTCTCGTTTTACAGGTTACCTAATCCCATAATCCTTTGCGTGTCTGTCCTAACCTTCCCCCTGCCAACTCCGAGCGCTGCCTGCCCACCCGAGCGACTTCGCATACAGGGGTGACCCTGATTATAACAGGGGAGCTTTAATCACGGCTAGCGGTCCACAGAGATTAGAGTCTTTGCTTTGTGCTGTTTGCTGCACTTTTACTTCACCATAGATCTGAGTGAAGGTGAAAAAAAAGGGGTTCTGAAGAGGTTTAGGGCATTAAAAGGAATGAGACATGCCATGAGGATTTGGATGGTTATAACCATCGTGTCTGTGATGTTAAGGTGACTCCTCAGCTCCTCATAATGTTCCCTTGCTCTTTGATACTTAATCTTAGTCGCTGTCCCATTGACCTACAACTTTTTAAAATTCACTTTATCTAAAATATAACTTCTGTCCATTAAAGTGGAAATAAAAGATTTACACCTTCCTATTAATATTGCAGGCTTTTGTAAGAAATCATGTCAGGTCTTTTTTCACCAACCTTCAACTTCTTAAAAACGGAGTTTGCTTCGGTTTTGTCGTGTCCGTTTTCAGCAGTAAATGCCTTTGTCATGTCCCACTCAGCAGTGCTGTTAAATACCTCATATGAAAGAAGACAAACATGACTTTAAGGCATTAATTTGTTGTTTTTCATAGATTTTCTGTTTTTACTTAGATGTATTATGAATGAATAGCTCCAAAATGTTCCTTTGCCAACAAAAACCTTTCAAATTTCTGCTCTCTGAGATGCTCCAAGTCCTTGTTCATAAGGTGGTATCTTCATTCATTCACTCATTTTCTACCGCTCATCCGAACTACCTCGGGTCACGGGGAGCCTGTGCCTATCTCAGGCGTCATCGGGCATCAAGGCAGGATACACCCTGGACGGAGTGCCAACCCATCGCAGGGCACACACACACACACACACACACACACACACACACACACACACACACACACACACACACACACATATTCACTAGGGACAATTTTCCAGAGATGCCAATCAACCTACCTCGCATGTCTTTGGACCGGGGGAGGAAACCGGAGTACCCGGAGGAAACCCCCGAGGCACGGGGAGAACATGCAAATTCCACACACACAAGGCGGAGGTGGGAATCGAACCCCGACCCTGGAGGTGTGAGGCGAACGTGCTAACCACTAAGCCACCGTGCCCCCCAGGTGGCATCTTCACTCACTAAAATTCTGTGTAAGATTATCAACAAAGGGAAAAACACGTGTCTTACACTGAAAGCCAACAGAGTCCTGGCTCATTTTACATCACACTCATGGCCATAACATAATGGTTTTTTTTTAATACTGGCTGATTGTCTTTATACTGACTCTATACTGATGGATTGATTGACATGGGTGTACTGGTAAAAAGGTTTCATGGGATTTATCCAACAAGGTTATTGTAGTCCCGCCCCCTATTCCTTTTATTATTAATTTGTTTTTTTTAAAGTTTTTTGGTCGCACAAGTGTTTATACCTCTTAACTTAGCTTGTAATGCAACACTCCTTAGGGTGATACCATCTTGTTTCATTCTTCTTTGCTCCACTTTCAGCTGTCTAACCTACAGGATTCTTATAAATTAAATTGGTACTAGAGCCTCAGTCCGGCGGGGACGCAAACTTTAAAACTCTTGGATAACTCTTGGCTTTTTAAACTAGGATATTGTCACTTTGTTAGCGTGAAAAAGCAGTCGCACACAGGGGGGATTATTGGAGTTAATAGACGGTGAGATCATATTTTCTTGGTACATTCCAAGTCACCCATCTAAACAAGCTCTTTTTATTGGCCAAACGTTGTCTGATATTTGAACAGTGCCTGGCCCCTACTGTAGCTCTACGGGTGCACAGATGACTTTTGCACCAAATTTCACACAGATGTGTCGTGCAGAAATTCGTGCAAGAGGGAAAAACAGCATTGGACAGCAAAGTCGTAGCAGCGGATTCAAGCAGTTGTACATAGTGACTTCTTTATGCTTAAAAAAAATGGATTTATTAAATGGAGAAAATATTTTACAGGCTTTGTAATTTTGTAGCATCACAGCATTTGTGATTTGTAACTGTTTTCTTGTATTTGTGTGAGAGTAAATAATCTACAAATACTCTTCACTCCATAATTACTCTCGGAAAGCACTCCATTCCGTGTCTGTGCAAGGTTTTGCTTTCTAGTGTAGCATGTTGCCCTCATGTGAAACGAGGTCGCATTTCTACCCCAGAATTTTCTCCATGCACACCTTCTTCTTCTTGTCTTAGAAAAAAACTCAACAATCTATGGTTGGTTATTTGCAGAGTCAGAGAAAGAAACCTTCCTCTTTGTGATATCAGGTCATCATTAATGGCAGGCAGCGATGAAGTGTTTGAAAAGTAGCCAACTCTTCAGCAGTAGCTCAAAGTCTGGCTCACAAGCAGCTCCTGTAATTTGTTTTTCTTTTGTTGTCGTCTTCTTTAGGTGCGTTGGACCAAGACGGCGGGCAGCGCTTCAGACAAATTCCAAGACACGCCGATCTTCAATGAAACCCTACGCATCGACAACATCCAGAGGGTGCAGGGAGGCCGTTACTACTGCAAGGCCGAGAACGGGGTTGGGGTGGCTGCCATCAAGTCCATCCGGGTAGATGTGCAATGTAAGTGCTAGGACCATGATCCCTCCACTTCCCATCATTCCATCTCTCTCTGGAGAGGAAAGAGAGCGTAAAAAAACATGAAGCATAGAATGGAATGAGCTCTCCAGGAGTATGTTTATCCTCCAGGAACAGGAAGAAGAATCTAAATGTACTGTAAAGGAAGGGGTTGAGGGTAGAAGGTTGAGTTTTGCACTTGAGGTCCAGGAGGTGCGATTAATTACATCACACAGTTCCTTTTGAGATGACTTGCATACTCCTGGAAAGTATGAGCGGGTAAAGTGGGAGGATCCAGTGTGTCTGTGTTAGTGTCCGTTCAGGCAGTGTTGCCCCACTGTGTGTGTATGTATGTGTGTATGGGGGCGATCTGCCGTGCTGCCCATCATCTTTGACCTACTGTCCCACTGAGCCAGGGGTCAGGTCAGAGGTCATAGCCACCACGTGCACAACCACATATCACAAGAATCTGTCACATCTACATGTTATATCTACAACTGCGGGTTAGTTAATGAGAAGTCAGCGGTTGACGTAAACTCTGACTTTACAGAGCAAACAAAAGTTACACAAGAGTTGTTAATGGCAGCGATGGCATTACTTGAGGTATTAGCATGAATCTTAATGCTTTGGTAGCTGATTTGAGTTGAGTAGAGATTAAGAATGTTGGAGAGCTGGACACACTCAAACAGTGACGAAGCACTAAGCTTCCTAAGCAAGGATTCCTAAGCTAATTCCCAATGGCACTGTTAACCGCTGTGTAAACAGACCAAAAGACCTGATATCAAAAAGTCAAGTTTACGATCACGCTCTACGATGTCACTGCAGATTAGAAGTGAAGTTTAAACCGAGACACTGTTACACGTTTGACGGCAGTACAATCGTAAATTTAAACTGTATAAACATTCTGCATGTAGACAGACACAAACCTCCACTTTTCGCGCTTCGGGATCCTCCTGATGGCAGACGTGTGCGCACAGATGGCAGCGCAATCAAGAGACGCAGGGAATGTGACAGGGACTACCATCACTTTTTAGTTTCGCATTACAGGGAGCCCTTCCTCACTCTGTCCTGCCCCGCGGGGTTCCCTGGGGGCACAGGGTAATTGTGGAGCAGATAAACAGGAGCACGCTGACAGCAGCTCTGAGAGTAAACACTCCTGACATGTAATGCTTGTTTAATTTTACCCCGCCGGCTCCCCTCAGCTCCCTGGGTGACTCTGGCACCACGGCACCGGCAATTAGAGTCAGCCAGGGCAAAGCAGCAGGGCACAGATTCCCTCCACATACAGCGCAAACATACACACACACACACACACACCGTCTCCTGTTGTACCAAACCCTGTTATTGGATAAGACATGGGGAGACGAGGAAAACAGGGAGAAGAAGAAGGAATCAAAGAGTGTCAAGGGGGAGAAGAAAGCAAGCAAGCAAGGTTTTGTAAATGAATTTGTATGACTATGAACAACTCAACCAGCATCAACCGGTATAAACCAGTTTGAATTCTGTTGTACATGAAAAAGAACATGAAGCTTTCTTTCTTTCTTTTTTGTCTGTCTGTCTGTCTGGATAAACAATTATTTCCCAGCAGACATAGCCATATATATATATATATATATATATATATATATATATATATATATATATATATATATATATAGATATATATATATATATATATATATATATATATATAGAGAGAGAGAGAGAGAGAGACAGAGAGAGAGAGACAGACACAGAGTGAGAGAGACAGACAGACAGAGAGAGAGAGAGACGGACACAGAGAGAGAGACACAGAGAAAGAGGGAGAGAGAGACACAGAGAGAGAGACACAGAGAAAGAGGGAGAGAGAGAGACACAGAGAGAGAGACAGACAGACACAGAGAGAGAGAGAGACAGACACAGAGAGAGAGAGTGAGAGAGAGAGAGTAAGAGAGAGAGAGAAATACCAGAACAAGGCCGAGAAGCACATCAATATAAAACAGCCTGAACTATAAGAAGGGAGCATTTTGAAAAACTGGCTCTCTAAGAGTTTGCGCATCAGGTGGTTTCCTTTCTTTTGTTAGAGCTGAATGAGAGTCCAGAGTCAGTTTGACCTGCACTGCCGTCTCTCCTTTCTCAGAACAGCCTATGTGATAGTAGAGTAGATTAATACGAGCTACAAGAGGAAGAAAAAATCTTGACCCTCCGTCTTACAGGCATTCACACTGTCGAGGGATTTGTCTGCCTTCATCTTCACACCGTTTCCGTCTCTGGAGGAGATTGTTGTCTCCATGCAGTCTGCCTGCGGGAGGATTGGCATGACCGGTGCTTTGTGTTTTTACTGTGACCACTTTCACAGAAACATGCGATGTAAACAGGGGCCGTTAACATCAAAACATGTAGAGCTTTATGAGAGAGAGCACTAAGGAGTATCAGTAATTTACAAAGACATTTACATTTCAATTTATACACCTGAACCACTGAGCTACCACATCCCCTGATTTTGATCAAAACGCGTCTGTCAATTCATTACTCTCCTACATCACACACACACACACACACACACAAAAATGTCTCATTTCATCCTTCATACTCTTTCACCACTTTTACATTTTAAGACACACACACTAATTCATTAGTACAAATTTTGACACACCCTAACGCTTAACAAGAGATCTACGCATCACATTTGCTCGCAAGCACATTCATATAGCTTACTTGATTAGACTCATCACTGTGCACTCACACACACACACACACACACACACACACACAGAAATGGTTGTGCATGTGGACAGGCTTGACTCCGATCCAGGCACTCTGGCCAGTGAGACAGTAGGTGACTGAGTGGTGAAAATGCAGCATGCCTCTACAATAGGGATGGACTTGGTTCAGAAACTCCAATGCACCCTCTGACCCACAATCCCCCATATTCCCTGCTCGCTTTTTCACACTACACTCGCAGCCAGCCACACTCAGGTAAGGAAGCCTTTCTCTCCAGTGAAGGATAGCGCGACTGTTCGTTTATCATTTGTTATTATTCTGCCGATGTATTTCCAGTTTCTGCTTGGGTTGAGCACTGTATTAGAGAGCAGAGGTTGAACTACAACATGGATGTGAAATGGATTTAATTGCAGATAATCTGTTAGGAATCTATATAAAAAAATCTACACATTTGACGGACGGCCTCCTGTAGTGCTGTACTTAATCGTTTTTAATAACGTATTTAACGTCGCTTTGTGGGACTTTTACAGTGTATTTTTTTTTTTTTAGCAAAATACGTTTCTTGATTAAACCTTTTTCTTGGACTTTCTTGGCTCATAGTTTTTAAACTCTGGGGTCTTCCAGGAACAAGTGCATTATCACTGAGATCACATGACACAGATGATCTCAGCGACTGACTCCACGAAATAAATATGCGACTTCTGAGGCACCGGAGAAGGGGGTCAATACTTATGCAGTCATGTCTTTCAAGTTTGTTTTTTTTATTTGTAAATGATTTGAGATGTCTATTTTGCTAAGGGATAATTTTGCGACAACCCCAATTAAGTCCAAACACAAAGAATAGTTATTTATTTATTTCTTTCTTTCTTTCTTTCTTTCTTTCTTTCTTTCTTTCTTTCTTTCTTTCTTTCTTTCCTCTGTTAATTACATTTTTCCTCCACTTTTGTCTAATAATAATAATAATAATAATAATAATAATAATAATAAAAACACATAATAGAACTGCCAGATATTAATTAATTCATTCATTCATTCATTCATTTTCTACCGCTTATCCGAAGTACCTCGGGTCACGGGGAGCCTGTGCCTATCTCAGGCGTCATCGGGCATCAAGGCAGGATACCCCCTGGACGGAGTGCCAACCCATCGCAGGCCAGATATTAAGTGTTGGATTATTCTTAAATATACGAAACTTGAAATTAAATAAATTAAAAAATGTAATATTAAAATAGAAACGAATAACGATTATGATTTATTTATTTTTATTATTTATATTTTTAGTGTTTATTTAAAATGCATTTACTAATATATTTATTTTTGCAGAACTTGTTTGGTTTTTTTATCTAAAAAACATAACAAAAACAAAACAAACAAACCTCTGATTAATAGACGCAAGATTTTTGCCACATAGCGCACCATTGCAAGAATTAAAAGAAAATGATAAAATGATAAAAAAAAGCACATAAATATATATTTAAAATGAAAAAAAAAATCCAAGTCAAAAATCCCTTAGCCAAATTATATGGCAGTTGAATGACGCTTCATTTCTGGAATGTTCCTGGTGAAATTTTGGTGGACGGACGCTAGCAAACAGAAACGCAAACAGCTCTGGTTTATTATTCGCAAGTCTGATATCAGATGCATATTTATGGATCAGGAACACGCATGGCCTACCAGAGTGTGAGCTCCCTTACAAAATTGGATGCAGCTTGTTCGCTGACTGTGTGCATATTTTAATCCTAATGACATTACAGGTGGTGATAAGCAGCATGCAATTTTAATAAGCCCACACAGGGCAAAAAAACAACACCAACCAACCAACGTATATGTGTATATATATATATATATATATTTACACAGTAAACGCTGTGTAGAAAGGTGTCAGGTAAAAGTTCTCCAAATCAATCAACCTTCACAAACCTCATGATGGCATTATTAACAGCTGAGGCAATCAGGGACACCGTGACAGCTTGTCCTGGGATCAATGGTTATGGATAATACCTGACAGTTTAGCCTGGCTGTGAGATGTTTAAAGCTTTCTGATTGGCTATATTTAGCCAGAATCAATAAGATAAATCGGACACCAGTTTTTTCCATGTATGGAAGCATGCATTGGATTGTATTACCCTTTCATAGAGCCTAGCTTCTCCAGGAGGAGAGACGGAGAGATCTTTATAGACAAGGACTTTTTTAGGGGTCCATAGTTTATCCTCAGGTATTATCCTTGCTTTGGTGCATAATCTTACATGGGTGCTATAAACTTTGTACAGAAAAACTGCTGCTATAATCATAAAGACTTATCTTGGCTCATCCCAGGACCGTCAACAAGACCGGCTGTCTTGTTTGTTAAGCATCTAAAGCTACTTCCAGAAAGATCCTGTTTACCGTTCAAAGCATTGTACGCATAAAAATGGATGGAACTGAATCCTGTGTGCTACAGATTTATTTAGCACCAATTGAGAATTGCACAAAAAGCAGCAGCATACCTTAGAGATTACTCGGTAATTGTTGACAGTTTTGCCCCGGTGGCCGTGACAGATCAAATATATTCAGTTCCTTTTGTAAATGATCTGCAGATAAGAGGACGCTTCAGAACATATCAGGATCCTCTTCACACAAACAAGACCATTGAAGTCTATTGATTAGCAGCTGCCTTTGTAAACCAATCTGAGCTACCAAAAAAGGACATATTTACGTTCATGTTTATTCTCAAAGACCACATATGAAGCTTTAAATGGAACATTAGGGTAGTTTTAGAAGATGGGATATTCTTTGGGTCGGCAGCGAAACTGACAGTATGCCAATATGTAACTGAAACGAATCCTGTTAAGACGCAGAGATCGAATTCACTCTAGACACATTGGGTTGATTCTGCACAGGATGTTTCTCAGCTGTGTTGAGATTTCAATCTAGCTTGTAGGACATTTGGTTTGTTTTTATTGAGCTTGACAATGCCTTGGCTCAAATCCCCTCGTCTATGTTTCCGTGATGACTCTGTGGGGCTTTTTCACCTGGTCACTTCATGCGTTTTTTGTGATCAGATAGCTATCTGATGGTAAAAAGACCAGGTCTAAATGCCCTCCGAAACGTTTTCGAGACGGATATAAATCCGATCATTTAAACCACTTCAGGAGGTGGTCTGGGTTTGAGATGAAACTGGACAGGTGTAAATGAATGTGGTTGTTCAAGCCACATACGCTTTACTCCTCCCAAACGGAAGTACGTCACTCGCAGGTGACTCACGAGTCGTGAATCACTGTTAAATAAACGCTGTTTTTTGTAGCATAACCGTCGTAACAAGTTTTTTCGTCTTCTTTTTGATTGCATTCTGAAAACCGCATACACCAAAGCGTGTTCCATTTCAATTACCCCGGAAATGAGGTAAAATATATTTGCATTTTGGGTGGGAGTAGAAAGATCGGATCGATATCCGATTCGCCAAGACGCATTTATGTGGCCTAATGTAAATGGAACAGTTTTAACAAATCAGATAGCTATCGGATCAGAGAAAACACACGAAGTGACCAGGTGTAAAAAGGCCCTTTGTTGTTGGAAAGTTCTTCATAAACAGCTCACGACGAATAACACGACCTTACGCACATAGATATTATCTAGATAGCTAGAATTTAACTCAAAAGCCTAGCTCAAAAACACAACAAAGTAGTCTATAATAAAGAAGAAGATTGTGCTCATTTTGGTGTCACTCAGGACCGCAGCAGTCTTCAGAATCTTCTCCAGGGCAAAGGTTCACCAGGAACGATTTTGTCGGTGTAATATCGTATCATGGTGTAGACTTTGGTATGGAATAACATGATGCACAATCAAGACGTCTTTGATGTTTAGATTACGATGTTAAACGAAGTCTACCAATCATCATCCATAGCTTTTGGTATAATGCTCACCACGTGAACGCTGAGTGACGGAATGGATCGAAAGACAAAATGAACGAGGTTTGTTATTTATTTTAGCTGAGGAAGATGAATTCTGTGTTGCTGAGAGTGTTAAGGCTTGGCAAGCGCTCACTGTAAGCGGGTTAGCGCTGTGAAGGAAGCTGAGGAGAGGAAAGGTGGGCGAGACTCTAAGGACATGGCGCCCCACCAATGCCCACAATGAGCCCCTTGTGCCGGGCACGGAGCAGACGCACCAGGGGAGAATGAGAATGAGCTGGAGCTCAGTCAGGAGCTTTACAAGAGCACACCCACATTCACCCATTCAAGGACAGCGAACAAGCCCACAATATTAGAACCTTGAGAATTAATTGGCGGAGCCAAAAAACATGAAAGTTTTTTATTTGATTTTTTTTTTTTTGCATGTTTGCATTCCTATGCTTCTTCCTTTTTCAGCCATTAAATTCTGAAAGCACACGGCGTTTAAGTGCTCAGAGGAGAGAGAGCTAGGCAGTGTAATGAAGTAAAAAAAAAGAAAGAAAAAACATTGCTAACTTACAGAGAGGGTTCCTGGTTTTTGGTAATAATTAGAAGGACGGCATTCACTAAATTCCAGGGGTTTCGTTACCACGACGTAAAGTGGGCGTGTTTTTCTGGAGGTCTTGGAAAAACCGCCCTCTTTCCAAAAAAAAAACAGCATACTGCAAAGGACATAACAGTCATACAGGTAGATTTATTTTAGAAAACAAATAAACAACCAAAAAACTACGGTTGTGGTTAGGGTTAGAGTTAGGATTAGGGTTAGATTATTAAATAGGCCACGCCTACCTGATGATGCAATATCTGTTACGCTGTTCTGAAATGCCTGGAAATAAGTGCCACACAGACTGTGTGTTTAGGCCATGCAGATGTTCTTACAATTTGGATTGTACGTGCAAGCTGATAGTCTAAAACGTACCGCACTGTGATTTACTGCATATTTTTACGGGGTGCGAATCTTTTATCGGACCGCTCGTCCCATTCGTCTAATTTATACTTGTTTGCTGCTTTTATTGCTCCAAATTGCGCCACTAAATCTATCAACTGAACTTCAGAGGTGACTCGAGAGACGCACCGTGTATTCCCCTGTTCACTTTTTATGAGTTTATAATCATTGATGAAGTGAACGTTTATGCACAGCGTGCACTTTAAATAAGCTTTTTGTTTGGTGTTTATTGCCTCCTTTAACAATGCAGTAGTCATTTAGCCATGCAAAATTATTGGCACCGTCTATCATGGAAACTTTGCAGGAGAATCTTTCAAACGATGTGATGATATAGTTCCGCCAAAGGCTTTTTGAAATCCTATATTTCTCATGACAACTCTTTGAATAAGCTATCAAATTGTCATTCTTTAAAAAACTTAATTTGGGCGAGTCTTTGCCCAGTGCAGCTTCAGATTCCAGTGGACCCCAGAGTGGCTTTTCGGGCATCAGCCTTAATTTTTCGTGTGTTTTCCTTTTTTGAAATGCTTTTCTGCTCAGCATGGTTGTATACGGTAGTTATTTGACTTACTGTAGCCATCCTGTTAGCTTGAATACGAACAAATTTGGCCGTAATCATTTTGCCCCCCTATTCTGTGTAAATCTCAGAGACTGTTGTGCAAGTCCCAGGAGATGTTCAGTTCCTGAAATACTCCATACAGACCATCTGGCACCTCTAACCAGTGCCAAAGTCACTGAGATTTTTTCCTGAGTTGTTTGACGTGAACATTAACCGTAGCTCAAATTAAGGCCTCATTGTGCTGTTTTTTTTTTTTTTGTTTTTTTTTACATTATTTTATTTTTTTTATCTGATGTCACCCAAAGGCACGTCCCAGATTTCTCCTTGTCTTCTTTCCTTTCATCCTCAGAGCTCTTCTCCTGTTGAGCTTCCAGACGCGCTTCCTGCCTGGGCCGCAACTCGGGCTGCAGGATGAAAGGGAATGTTTTACACCGTATGAAAATTTCATATGCTTCTAATAAATATCTCTAGGCTTCGCAGCAGAACAAAGCCTCGTTAAAACCGGAGGCCGGCATTTCTGTGGAACTCGTAGACTCGCGATATGGCTCGTTAGCACTGATAACCGTATTGGTTCTCATAATATACATGTACCTACTTGGTTGTATGTGTAAATGGTTTTCTGGAAGATGTTTACATACATATGTGTGCATTTATTTATTTATTTATTTATTTATTTATTTACTTACTTACTTACTTACTTATTTGGCTTGATTATGGGCTTGAATCTTAATTTCGTACTCTCAGACACAGACCTTTCATAATAAGGATGAATCAGGATCTCTATCATTCATTACTTCATCGTTTCTATCGTTCTGTGCAGTTGAAGCCTAAATTAAATTAAAGGCCATTCATAAATGTTCCATTCTCTCATTTGCCTTTGTTCTCTCTCTCTCTCTCTCTCTCTCTCTCTCTCTCTCTCTCTCTCTCTCTCTCTCTCTGAGAAAACAGTATATTCTCCAACCTTGTGCACTTGTGGCATTTTCACTAGAATACCATTTTGAACCCTGTGCTCGTCAACTGCTGTTATTGTCGGAAAGGAAATGCCAATTATCAGGATGTGTAAAGGCAAACATTAAACGTTCGCTCGCCGTCTCTTATCCGAGCTCTAACGTAACATGGCTTTTCTGTTTCTAAACCAGTGTGTGTACGATACAACTCAGACTTTAAATGATCCTTCTTTTCCTAACAAAATGTAGTGCCTTTTTTTTTCTTCTTCTTCTTTTTAGAACCACATCGTATGTTGCTTAGCTGTCATTTTAACCATATTTATACCACAGCACTTGACTTCAGGAATCAAAAGGTCTCTGTGGCATGAGGCTCTGACTCCCTTAGATGGAGGAGGAAGGAACCTTGAGAGGAACCAGACTCAAAAGTGAACCTCATCCTCATTTAGGTGACACTGGAGGGTGTGATTATACTGTATATATATACAGTCTGACTATTGTGTATTGATTGGGGTTGTTGTCCTCAAAGACCACATGGAGTTGCATGCATCTCCTTTTATAATGTCTGAATACTTCAAACTGGTGAAATCCAACTGGGAACTGGTACATCTACAGATGTCTCAGGATCCTCATAGGGTTGGCCTCATCTCGATGAAATTTTTATGGCACGGAACACAACTTGAGCTAATACAATCTCTGGATGCCTCGGAACGGGTAGAAAAATAGAAGCATTGGAGAGGAATTAGCATAGCTGCTGTTCATAATATTAGCAAAGCACCACTGGCCTACTAGCAACTGGCCTCAATTTCTCTACTCTAGATAACATTGTGTTGTGGGTTTTTTTTTGTTTTTTTTTTGCTAACTAAGACAGAGAGAAATATCTGGAAATAGAATGGTTGTTTATCGCTGCTAGAATCTCGCATATCGTTTAAATGTTCTTTTAAACAGTCCGAAAATGTGGTGTTTTGTTCATTAATACGTCGAAAATGGTATTTCTTTCCAAATCACTGTGGTATAAGATACTTTGAGAGGCAATGTTTTTAGAAAATGATCCACTATTCCATCAATATCTTTGCACAGAGCCGTATCACACCGCCGCGGTCAGTCTGTTGTGTTATAGAGCTTTCATTTGTGAAGCTTATTATTTTAAAAAGATCTATTTTTACAACACAAATACTATTAAACTAATGAAACACGCAGTGATGAAAAGGCCCATATTTTTAAAAGCACTTTAAGTTCTTCTGTGACATAACTTTAACACCTCAACACGACATATTCGACACACGACATGTTCGTTTCTTTTAAAACCTACGATGCAATCAAAGCTGAAATTAAAGCCATATTAAGGACCCAATAGTAACTGTGTTGCAGAGCTGGGATTTATACTTGGACAGAACTTTAACCTTTTGAGCTCCATTTACATTTAGATTTATTCATTTATTCACTTTTATGCAAGCAGGGTACAATCTAAGCATGTGGTTGAGCAGTTGAGGGTTAAGGGCCATGCTTAAGGTCTTAGGACAGTACTAAGATTTGAACTCAGATAGCATTATTTTCTCAGCACTTGCTTGGACACCAATGCCGTAACTGTTGTTTGTAAAATAAAGGAAATGATATGATAGGATTTGATGTGTAAAGAACGTTTTGTTTCATAGGATGCGGTATATATTTTTGTCGTATGCCGATATGTTTAATCGTTTCAGGTGATGAGATGAGTCAAGCATTGAAGCTTTTTCTCAATGATCAAATTTTTAAAAAATCATGACCATGATGTTGATGATTACTCATCTGCATTCATTCATCTTTAGTTATTCCTTTATTTAGTCAGGGTCCCGGTGGATCTGGAGCCAATCCAAGGAACTCGGAGCATGAGGTGTGGAACACGTTGAGTATGGGACGTTGGTCTGTTGTAGGACAAGAGGCACTTAAAGGCAATTTAACGTTTAACATAACAATTCACCTACTTTGGGAGCTTAGAGAATACACCAAACAGACAGTAATTTGTTCTCAGTATCTCTTTGGAAGATACTTTATTTAGAAATATCTCATTTTACCTCGCACTTGGAGTAGAGGTCTTCTCGGGTCTAAAAAAATGTACCCGACCCGAAGTGACCCGAATCACTTTTTACCCGAACCTGACGTGCATAATTTATTATTTTTTTTTAAGAAAGACCCGACCCGAGACAAACCCGAAAAAATTAGACCCGAGTCCGACCCGACCCTTTGGCAAGTTTTTTTAACCCGACTGGACCTGAATGTTGCATAACTCTACACTAAAGTAACCGCTTACAGCGTGGATTAAAAATTGATTGTCAGGTCTGTTTCAACGAAAATTAGCTGTCGTAAGCGACATGTCGTAAGCGGTCTTGGCAAATAGAGGAGAGGTTGGAAAAGGACTCGAGTCGATGCACACACGCAAGATAAAGTAGTTCGGGTCTTCTTGGGTCCGTTCGGTAAAAACACATTCATTTTAAATTACCCGAGACCCGATGGCGCTATTATTATACCCGACCCGTGTCCGAGGCACACGTGAAACTTTTAGACCCGAACTCGCTCGGGTCTCGGGTCGGACCTCGGGTTTTCGGATCTAAGTGGACCCGTGAAGACCTCTAACTTGGAGTCTATCCACACCTGATCCTTCTGTCTGGGCTGTGAAATAGTGTCATGGACAAAGGCGTATCCAAAGGAGTGGTGTCTACACCTTGAAGGTAGCTCTGATGTGGGAGGTTTGGCCAGGAATGTGGGGACATCTTTACCAGTTAATTAATCTCACATAGCTAGGCTGCTAGGACAGGATGCTAGTCCTCACTGACGACTGTCCTCTCTAGCTCTACATATTCTGCCCTAACTGTCTTTACATACACAACTGGCCTCAATTCCTCTACCTACACTGGCCTAACATCATTTACGTATTTTGGCCCACAGCTGGTCTCTACTTTTATTAATCTCCCACCGTGCAAAAGTTTGCAACTAGACCACAGAGCCCTACATATGGAGATGGCTTTGAGATGGTTATTAAGACCTTGCTTTCCACCAACTACCGATGCATTCAGTGCTGAAGTGTGAGATTAGGCATCCTCGACAAGGTCAGCTATGTCCGCAGGTTTGAACTGAAGCATCCACTCAGCAATCAAGGAAACACTTCTGAATGCAAGAGATCCTATCAAATGGTCCATTATTCTGCAAATGGTGTTCACCTTATCATCCGGAACCTGGGCATTGCCAAGTTCCTCAGATCTTGACATTTCAACAAGTCTCTGTTTGAAGGTGTATGTTGCAGCTATCGCAGCACACCTCAGTGGTGTGTACGGTGTCTGTCCGTTTCCATAGGCTTGTTATTGTCTTTCTAAAGGGTATGAGCTTTCTCCATCCTTGAACATTGTCCTTTTTTAAGCCTATGCGTGAAATTGACTTGAAGTCAGTGTCTTTGAAAACTGCCTCCCTGCTAGCAGTAATGTCAACTAAGAGACTTGGGGAGGTGCCTGCTCAAGGTGATAAGCTTATCTTGTGTCCATTGAGTTCTTTCATACACATTTATACTGCCAGTAAATGACATATACCATGTTGCTTCTGTATTTATTCCAGAGCTACACATTACTGGGGAAATCATTTTGTTATAGTGTTACTGACTCAATCCAGCAATATATATTTTTCTTTAGACAAGGAGTATGTATTTCTTTATTATTATAAGCAGGAGCGTTAATGATAAAGCCTTTAAACCTGTAGATAAAAGACATTGTTTGGTAAAAAAAAATCGCCTGATAATTGGCTGAGTTTTGCAATTTTGTCTTTTTCTTGTTAGATTAGATAAAGATTTTGTCCAGCATTTTCTAGCATCTCTCAATCAATTAAATATTTCATCCTGACCATTTCTTGATTTGTCTGAATAGGATTATTAAGGGAAAAAAACTACATACAGTGTTTCGACTGTTGATATACATTCCATTGGGAGTCATCGCTGGCCTTGTTATTACTGCCAATTATATAACAATAGAATAATGGCTGTTTTCGTGTTTCTTATTGCTCATTAATGGATTCATTTCGTGTATACCTGCTTTTTCGTAGTGTCCAAATTTTTTTCCCACATCCTGAGATGGCAGTCGACCTTAATCTTGATCTCGGTGCACCGAGTTAATATGAATCTGTTGTATTTTGAGGCTAGACCTGAGCATGTATGGAGAAATCTTTACACATTTAGGTTCATGAGCCCCTTGTCTCTTTCTCTCTCTCTCTCTCTCTCTCTCTCTCTCTCTCTGCCTCTCTCTGCCTCTCTTTCTTTTAAATCCTAAGCGTTCATTGTATAAATGATGCTTGATTCAAGTGATGTTTGCCTCACTGTAATTGAATGTCAAGTTCATCACATAAATAACGCAGATTTTCCAGTAATCAACCACTGACTGATGTTGTTTTTTATTTTAAGGAAAGTCTTAATGTCAGAAGAATTAATTAGCCATAGTGTAATCAGTAGCTAATATGTAATTTGTCACGCACAAGTACTAATAGGATTTTATGTACATATATATATATATATATATATATATATATATATATATATATATATATATATATATATATATTTATATATATATATGTACACACACACATAGATAAATAGAGAGATAGAGAGAGATCTATTTATATTTAAGAGGATTTTGGCTATATCACCGTTTGTATGATGGGTCGTCATTGGGTCTTTCAGCAGGATAATGATCCAAAACATGTGACAACATCTACACAAAAATGGTTCAGCAGTCACACACTCAAGGTCCTCCCATGTCCATCTCAGTCCCCAGACCTCAACCCAATCGAAAACCTGTGGCTAAAGCTAAAGCGGAGAATGCATAATTGAGGACCCAGGACACTGGATGATCTAGAAAGATTGTGCAAGAAGAATGGTCAAAGATCCCTCTCTCTGTGTTCTCCAATCTTGTGAAATGTTATAGGAGGAGATTAAGTCCTGTCTTGTTGGCAAAAGGCGGTTGTACAAAGTATTAACATCAGGGGTGCCAATAATTGTGGGACACATGATTTCAAGTTGTTATTTGTTTTCTAAATGTGTGATTTTTTTTATATTTTTTTTTACCACCAAAGTAATGTACTTAAATGAAAGGTTGGATTTTTCTCTCTTGTTTTGGGTTCCATGTTGTTTAAAAAAAAAAGGGGTTAGAATTTTTAGAAGTCCACGACCACATCTTAAACAGGGGTGCCAATAATTGTGGAGGGCACTGTATATATATATATAATAGTCAGAATGTGTTTTATATATATATAGTCAGAAGAGTCATGTGCTTAGTCATGCCAGTATAAACCTCTAATTGGATGCAAATGTGTCCTTTGCCAATATATTGACCATGCAGTGTGTAGCTACAGCCCCTTTGTCCCTAATCTTCATCCTAAGTGAGACGGAGATGTGTAGCAGTGGATTATAACGAGAAATTGATTACTTTTTTAAATTGGACCTTTCGGAAGGTTTTCACCTGAAGCTGGGGTGTGCGTGTGTGTATGTGCGTGTGTGTGTGTGTGTGTGTGTGTGTGTGTGTGTGGAGCAGAGAGAAATGATACGTCAGAATTGTTTCTTATATCGAAACAAACGAATCATGAATCATTAAATGAATCCAGATGATGTCGAATCATAAAATGAACATCATGCAACGAATAAAATCTTGAACTTAAAAAAAGTAGCTCTTGGGTTGTACAAACTCAAACTGTATAAACACCGATAAACACCGATCTTTACCGATGTAAATGTTGTGCGCAATCAAAAAGTGTCATGATGTTAGATATGGCACATACAAAAGTATTGGCACCCGGTCAAGTAATTAGTGCGTTCGTATATAAATTACGACTCAAAATGACCAACGGTTATTTGTTTGTTTTGTTGTTTATGCTAAAGTGTGAAAAAAGTCTGAATAAAACTGACTTGGTCTCAACAGTCTGTAAAGTTTTTGCAACGTAAAATGCAAACGCACCGAGTGAGTTGCGGAGACTCGAGGCTACACGGGCTTGATGGGATATTTCCAGATCTTCGTTGCTTCTCAGATGCTTTTCTCCGCATCACAGATGTAACGAACGGTTATTTCAGGTACCGTAGCCTTTCTGTCACTGAGATGACAAGTTTTCTCTGTTTGATTTGAATATTTACATATAGCTCTTGACCTACAGCATGATTTTTGTGAGATCGGATGCTGCTCGGATAAAACCGTAAGCCCAAATGCAGGGATTGGGGTTTTATTAAAAATAACAAGCCCAACATACACACTAGGGATAAACAGGAGACAAGAGAACGAGGAGCATGTAATATATGGCTAATCAATGTGTGTTTGATGTGGACCATCGATGTGTGTTTTTTAAAACAACGATTAATCCCTCGTTTCCGTTATAATAAGCTCCACTCTTCTGCAAAGGCTTTCTACTAGATGTTAAAGCGTGGCTGTTGGGATTTGTGTTTATTTAGCTACAAGAGCTTTAGCTTTACAGAGTCAGGGCTCTGTGCAGGACACTCAGGTTCTTCTACTCCAACTTTAACACACCGTGTCTTTAATTGTATAGAACAACCACACATACGTACGATGCTAAGGTGTTTATATATTTTTTTTTGTTTATATATATTTTTTGCCATATACACGATAAAGTGAGGTAACAGAACACAAGAGGAATAAACAGGGGAGCAGCAGGAAGGAGCACATGGCACCGAATATAAACAAACCCTGCTGGAACGCCCCCTAGTGTTGTGGAGGGAAATTGTCCAAGCTATCCATGACACAAACAGGGATCAGTGCGCTTCTGCTAAAAGTCAGACACTGGAACTCCATCCATTCTAAAGTTTAGAGATTCCGCTGAAATTAGCTTTTTTTTTTTTTTTTTTTTTTTTTAATCACATTGTGGCTAATTAGCACTGTGCTCATGTGAGACCCACAGTGCTAAGAGAAGTGACCTTGGAGTTATTTTGAGAAGAACTCACCACATAGGAGCCAGAAACCTGAGACACAGTCATTTCAGCTTAGTGTTCCTACAAGAATAGAGCTCTTATTTCTTTCGTGTGTGTGTGTGTATATATAGATATATGCGTATGGATATGTTTGTGGATGTTTGTGTAGAGGTGTGTGTGGATATGTTTGTGTAGATATTTTTGTACAGTATGGATGTTTTTGTGTGAGTGATTGTGTTGAGGTGTGTATGTGTGTGGATATTTGTGTTGAGGTTTGTGTGTGTTTTTTATGTGTTAGTGTGTATTTATGTGTGGAGGTGTGTGTGTGTGCGCTTATGTGTTGAAGGGTGTGTGTGGATATTTGTATGTGCTTATGTGTTGGGGTGTGTGTGTGGATGTTTGTGTATGTCTGTGCTTGTGTGTTGGGGTTTGTGTGTGTGTGTGTATTTTTTGTGGAGGTGTGTGTGGATGTTTGTGTGTGCATTTTTGTGTTGAGGTGTGTGTGTGTATTTTTTGTGGAGGTGTGTGTGGATGTTTGTGTGTGTGGATGTGTGTGTGTGTGGATGTTTGTGTGTGTCTGTGCTTGTGTGTTGTGGTTTGTGTGTGTGTATTTTTGTGTGGGGATGTGTGTGTTTGTGTGTGCACGCTTATGTGTTGAGGTATGTGTGTGGATGTTTGTGTGTCCTTATGTGCTGGGGTTTGTGTGTGTTTTTGTGCGGAGGTGTGTGTGTTTGTGTGTGTGCTTATGTGTTGAGGTGTGTGGATGTTTGTGTGTGTGTGTGTGTGTGTGTGGATGTTTGTGTGTGTGTATTTTTGTGTTGAGGTGTGTGTGTATTTTTTGTGTTGGGGTGTGTGTGTGTGGATGTTTGTGTGTGTGCGTGGATGTTTGTGTGTGTATGTGTGTGGATGTTGAATGACTGTTTGTAGCTGATACTTAAACAGTAATTTATCATTTTTTGGAACGTCGACAAAACAAGTTAAGTGTAAATGATGTGTGATGAAGAAAAGTGCAGTAAAGTGTAATCGGTCAATTAAAGCAGTGTTGCCATAGTAACCGATCCCAAACAGTGCTTAATTCCCTATTTGGTGTTTTCTTTTCGGTTGAAGATGCCGGCTCGATAGAACAATAACGCAGTCACTTCTATTTTATCATGAGTTTGTTTTTTTAACAGTTACAGAGGAAGGGATTTTGTTTCATCTGCAGACCAAAGCATGTTTTTGTGGCTTGAATTGACTGGATTACTGAAAGAGGATGGAAGTTCAGTCACAACATTCACTCCTTCAAGAAATTTATTTTGTTTGTTTTTGGAGCCGATATTGGTTTCATGCACACCAGAGGAAAAAGCAAGCAAACACACACACACACACACACACACACACATACAACTCCCCCTTCCCAAATGCACCATGAATTCATGACCGAATCAATTCTAACATTTCACACAGTGAGAAATATCTTTGGCTTTGATCTTCGTTCTCTCCGGCTTCCTTGGCCAGTTATCTAGACTGTAGATGTTTCTGGAACCATCAACCTTCACAGACTGACCTTTAACCTGGGGTCAGCCTTGAGGACATTCCAGTGAAGAGGATTAGCCTCCGTTAATTGTCTTCGTCAGGTCCGTATAAACGAAGTGTGAGGAATAAGTGTGTCCTGTGGAGAACGTCCAATTAGATTCACTTGTTCCGAGTGGAGACAAAAATCTGTAGAGGACAGTTCTGAGAGAATCGTGTTTCCTGCCTGGGGTCAGCTTCTGGTTACTGTACGCTTTGAGGATGCTTGCTGGCACCTTCATCCACTGATGGATAGCTGAATAGAGAACGGATAACGACTCTGGCTGGTGAAGGAAGGTTCGCTGTAATGTCTGGATTTAAAAAAAAAAAACAATAAAAATAAATTAAAAATTACCATTGCCCAAAAAAACTGCGGCTTGGACAAATCTCAAATGGATGCTGGAGACTTTCTTGCACCTCTTACAAAATGTTTATCTTACAATAATTTTATGACATGCAATGAAATTTTTACAACTGTCTGTTTTATATAAATACCGTATTTTCCGGACTATAAGCCGCAACTTTTTTCCCACGCTTTGAACCTTGTGGCTTAAACAATGACGCGGCTAATATATAGATTTTTCCCGCTTTCAATTTTTTTTTTTTTCAAAAAAACACATTCTGTGACGTGCTCAGTTTTTTGGCGGCATGAAGCTTTCATTAGACCAATGAAATTGCCGAACGGGTTAAAGGCGGGGTCTCCAATGTTTGAGAATGCTTCAGAAAACTGAGTCGGGATGACAAACTAAAAATCAAAACAAACGTGTAGCCAATGAGAAGAAAGGGGCGTGTCTTGTCAATATGGGCGGAGAGAGTGTTCAGTGTGCATGTGTGACATTAGCAGAAAGCGGTTTTAACATTGACATGGAGGATAAAAACAAAGAAAGAAAGCGAAGAAAGACTTACGATAAGGTAAGGAGTAGGACGTGTTAATATAGGATCAGCTTTCCAGCGCTGGAGAGAACTGAAGGAGCGGGAAGTTGGCACATATTCACAGATTGGAGTTTCCCGAGTCAATAACTCCTGAGCTAAACGCTGTTACTACACAAATAACACCTCTTTTCTATCGTAGTAATGTAGAGACGCAGCTACAACCGCGTTTTGTGTAGTAACAGCGTTTAGCTCAGGAGTTATTGACTCGGGAAACTCCAATCTGTGAATATGCGGCCAACTTCCTGCTCCTTCTGTTCTAATGTACCTGTAGGCACCTGCGGCTTATAGACGTGTGGCTTATTTAAAATAATAATTTTTTTTAAAATTCAGTGGGTGAGGCTTATATTCAGGTGCACTCAATAGTCCGGAAATTACGGTAAATAAAATCAAATAGAATAGTGTCAAAAAGAGGGATTTAAAAAAAATGGAATTAGAATGCAATACGATGAAATAAAATTAAAATAGAATAAAAATTAGATAAAATAAAAGAAGATAAATTGGAAACGGTTGTGCAAAGTGAGATAAAGTGGCAGAAAATGCAGCATATAAAACATTATAGTTACTGATGAAATATATTCTGGGATAAATATATAATGACTATTAGGAATAAAATCCATAGGTGTAATTATGTCCAGTTTTTTTGTGCTGTGCAAAAGAGTGAGTTAAGGTTGTGGGGGTCCAGAAGAAGGCCAAGAAGTCGTCTAAGCCCGGAGAATGACTTGCAGGAAGAAGCTCCTACTCATTCAAACTGTTGTTGTAATCGTAAACACTGTCCTTTGCACATACCAGGACTCGTATTCATACTGAACATCCTTTCCATACGCTTAGTACTATTTGTATTTACTCTTCTACACCTGCATACGGTAAAAATTCAGAGTCGCCAACACAAGCAAAGGTTCTCGTTTGAGTTTGGTTCTTCTCAAGGTTTCGGGATCTAAATCTAGGCTACATTCCCATTTCTATAAAACTGCTTTGTTCCGCTGTCTACATCAACAATTAGTCCTGCTGATAATAATAATAATAATAATAATAATAATAATAATAATAATAATAATAATATTTAACAGAGTTAAAGCAAGATCAGGTCAGGTGGCCTTTGGCATCATCTTCACACGGTGAAGGAAACACGCCTCGGCTCGCCTCGGGTTTGGTCAGAGACATCCTGACTGATAAAGGTAGACGTGAACGTCGTAAAGTGTTAATAACTGTTAACTCACATATAACGTGAATGTAACAGAAGCCTGACTAAACTGATCGTAGACAATTTTAGATTTCAGTTTGAACCCGGGTACAAACGAACATACGAAAGTCAGACTGGACGTTAGCGTAGCCATGCGCAGGGGGGTATAACCGGGAGAATCGATGTAGCCGTGAGGTAAGAGCTGATAAAATCTACCCTCGTGTCTTCACACTGGGCAAAGCTTTATCAGAGCTGCTTTTATTTTATTATTTTTCCCTATCTCCCCTGTAGGCCTCCCTTTCTCTCAGCGAAGGTTATTTAATGCAACGCGGCACAGAGTCGAGCTCGGCTTGACCTTTTTTTTGCTTTTGTTAACGGGAAAGACATAAAAATTCCGGCCGGATGAATTTAACACCTTGCCAGCGGGGGCACCGGGTTGGCTTTAGTTCTTCGTGTCACTCAGCCAGGGTTTTTAAACGTGTTCTGTTCAAACACCTGCAAACTCAAAGGTCGAGGCTCTTCAGAAAAGGATTGCCGCAGTCGCTCTGATTGCCTAATATAAGAAACAGTGGGTCTTATTCCTTTTCATTTGATTTTCTCATTTATAACTCGCCTTCTAAACCATCTTCATTAAGTCACAATCGCATTGGAGAATTGTTCGCACTTTTAGATATCAAATTTTCAGGCGAACATGTTCTGTTCATGAGTGTTAGTTGCTTGATTTTATGCTATTCGTAAATGGTATGAGGTTTGTGCCAAATTCAGGAGCAAAGGAACGTATCGGATGTATGTTTAATGTGTTTTTCTTTTATTCAGCCTTTATTTATAAAACACATTCACGCTTTAATACATCAATACAAAATATCGTGTCTACCAGATACGAGTGGGATTATTTTAGCGATAAATGTGGCGATAAATATTTTGAACTAGTCATGTATAGGGAGGGTACTTTAGACGAGCGGTTACCTACAATGTCGGTGTTTCGGGTCACAGATCTGTCCTGCGTGGGCAGAGTTTGCGTGCTCTTGTCGTGCTTTGCGTCCTTCTTCTCCAGGTTCTCCTGTTTCCTCTCCCAGTCTGAAGACAAGCATTATGGGCTGATTGATTGACTCCTGGTTCCACCTGTCCAGTGTTGTAATGTAACGGAGTACAAATACTTCGTTACTGTACTTAAGTAGAAATGTCACGTATCTGTACTTTACTTCACTATTTAAATTTATGTCAACTTTCACTTTTACTCCACTACATTTCCGAGATAAAATGTATACTTTTACTCTGCTATATTTCCACTAAGCATCTTCGTTACTCGTTACTACAAAATAAAATCAGAAGAAATGTGTGTGACTGCAATAAGGGAGGTTTGGCGAATCACTGCTCCTAGATTGCATTACGCACGTCCGCACGCTCTACGGAGAAGCACAGGGACGCGCAGCGTGCACGCGCAGTCAGAGCTGGAGGCGTTTATCTATAACGTTAATCGACTGAAAGCCACAAAGACGGCAACCAAAAGCAGTGAAATGTCACTATTCTTATTACCAGAATTGTAGCACAAACAAAATATTAATACAAACAATCCATTCAATACTAAATAAAAATAACATTTATTGATTTGGTCTTTGTCTTGTGAATATTTTTTATTAATGACTGCAGTCATTGGACACACTGTTTGTAGAGAATGCACACGTACATGAACCGATCTGATTCAAGACTGGCATCATTACATCATGCATAAAATTTTGGTGTCCACTTTTGCCATTTTAAATAATACCATAACTTTTGGCTTACTATGTAGTCATATAATATATAATATAAAACTCTTCTTGTTTTAAATTTTCACTGAGGTCTAAAACCCCTAAAGATGAGACCCTAGAACCGCCCCTGATCTTATGCCTAGCGAAAATCACAGAAATTTTACTTTTTACTTTTACTTCAAATACTTAAGTACATTAAATATCAGTAAATGACTTTTGATACTTAAGTACAGTAAATATCAGATACTTTAAGACTTTTACTTGAGTAATATTCTAAAAGGTAACTTTCACTTCTACCAAAGTCTTTTTCTAGTACGATAATTGTACTTTTACTCAAGTATTGCTTTCTAGTACTTTATACAGTACAACACTGCACCTGACACTTTGTAGTATAAGGACAGAAGATGGATGGATGGATGGATGCATAGAAAAAGGGTATAGAGTCTTGATCACGTCTGTCTTGCTAAACAAGTATATAATAAGTACTAAGAATAAAGAAAGCATACACTATCTCTCCAAAGTACAGTTTTAGTAATGCTCTAAATAAATACACTCCATTTTCCCTCCTTTTTTTACACAACAACCCAAGAGCTTTGTTGCCCTGACGTTTGCTCCTTATAAGAGCGCTTTCCTGGCTTTTCCACCGCTACAGCACCTGACAGAAAGGTAATGGGAAATATAATTCTCTTCCGTTCTTTCTCTCGGACTCCCGTGTAGCTTTTCATTGCTCTTATTACTCTTAAACCTAGGTGCAGTGGCAGGGCTGTATTTCCTCCCTTTACTTCTGGGAAACATTTAGTCTTTGAAACAGAACTTTATCCAATGTCCTTTTATTGTTTATGATTAAACCTTTTCTCCTAATGCGGGATTGTCGTCTTTTATTTTTTTTTTTAACGTTATGTTAGTTGAATAGTGAATTACGCACGGTGGGTCGTAATGTTCTAACTAATCACAGTTGATTTATTTTCATTTTTTTATTTTATTTTTATTATTTTTTTAAATATATTCTATCAAATTAAAATTTAAAAAAGATAAATATAAACAGGGGGCATGGTGGCTTAGCGGTTAGCACGTTCGCCTCACACCTCCAGGGTTGGGGGTTCGATTCCCGCCTCCACCTTGTGTGTGTGGAGTTTGCATGTTCTCCTCGTGCCTCGGGGGTTTCCTCCGGGTACTCCGGTTCCCTCCCCCGGTCCAAAGACATGCATGTTAGGTTGATTGGCATCTCTGGAAAATTGTCCGTAGTGTGTGATTGCGTGAGTGAATGAGAGTGTGTGTGTGTGTGCTCTGCGATGGGTTGGCACTCCGTCCAAGGTGTATCCTGCCTTGATGCCCGATGATGCCTGAGATAGGCACAGGCTCCCCGTGACCCGAGGTAGTTCGGATAAGCGGTAGAAAATGAGTGAGTGAACGAATAAATATAAACAGTTCTATGCATCGGCAGGTAATTATATGTGATTATAAACCACCATCCCAGAAAAAAAATCCATTTAAGGCATTAAGGCCGCACCGTTTTAGAGTACTAAACAAATTCAGATAGTCGCTAGCGACAGAAGATCATTTCCTCAACCCGATTCCTCATCATCATGAAGAATTCATACAAATTCAACTAACAAGCAAATGGATTATTATTTCTATATGTTTTTTCACATTTTATCCATTTATCAAGAACTCTTTAGACACCTCTTAAACATTCTACAGACCTCTTCTTTTTTTTTTTGCCGCATCTATAACGCCCGATTGTTTCACTCCAAAAGAAAGAGAGAGTGTTTTACCCTTGAAGAATTAACGGTAGAAATAAAAGATAGAGTGAAAGTGAAAGGGAAAATAAAAGATAGTGAAGTTTATATATCATACACACCCGGCTTGGAGCGAAGCTGCTGGTTGTAAACGAGATCCGCAAGGTCGACACGCTGATAAAAACAGACGGAAGGCAGGAAACGGATGAAATGAACTTTAAAAAGAAGGATCTGAACCAGCAGACGCATCGAGGCATAGCCAGTGCATTCTACAAGCTACAGGACATTCGTGTGCATAAATGAACCCGTAACAGTATCAAGGCTTGGGATGTTGTTCATTCTGAGATGCTTTTCTGTTTCTTGGAGGTAAAGAGTTTTAGTGATGCGCTGCCTGTTTTGTGAGATCCAGCACACTTATAGAGTTTTCCCAGACCACCACACTTATAGAGTTTTCCCAGACCACCACACTTATAGAGTTTACATTGAAACTATACAGTATTTCATAGAATAATACAAATGACACATTTAGAGAAGACAGACAGACAGATACGTAGATATATTATGTTGGCAGGCAGACAAACAGACAGATAGTAATTGCAGGCAGACAGACAGACAGATATATCAGACATACACATATTGCAGGCAGACAGACAGATAGAAATGGCAAGCAAACAGACAGAAGGGCAGACAGACAGACATCTCAGCAGGCAGACAGAGAGATATTGCAGACATATATTCGAGGCAAACAGAAAGACAGAGAAATAATGCAGAAAGACAGATATTGCAAACAGACAGACAGATATTGCAGACAGATAGACAGATATTGCAGACAGATAGACAGATATTGCAGACAGACAGATATTGCAAGCAAACAGACAGAGACAGACAGATATTGCAGACAGAGAGACAGATATTGCAAACATACGGACAAATATTGCAGAGAGGCAGACAGACATACATATATTTGAGACAAACAGGCAGACAGATATTGCAGACAGACAGACAGACATACATATATTTGAGACAAACAGACAGACAGGCAGACAGATATTTCAGACAGACAAACAGATATTGAAGGCAAACAAACAGACATACAGACAGACAAGACAAACAGGCAGGCAGACAGACAGACAGACACTGGCTCTCTACTCAGGCCACAGTTTTCATCTAAGCTGCTGTGAGTGGAAGCAGACGTGTTCGAGCCAAGTGAAGCACGAAGGTGTGAGAATCTGGTACACAAACTGCTCTGAACCTTTGGAGAGTAGCGGTAATGAGGAGCAGCGTTACCTTTTAGCAGAGCAGCTTCAGTCAATGCCGCAGTGTTGTTCTGCATATTTCCAGCAATGTCTTCTGGGAAATTGAACAATTCCTCAGAAAAAAAAAGAGTCTGTGATTTGCTTTCATTGTTTTTCAAAAAAATCATCCATAGTAAAACAAGAAGTGTTTTCAGATCTTGTTATTATTCCCTCTTCTTATCTTTCTGCCCTTGGTTGTTGACTGTAATGCACTTAGTTTGTTAGATTGTCTAATGATGATGTGATGCTTAACGAACTGCAGCTGCTTATTGGAGGATTCGTTTATGGACTTCATCACATTAGAATGAAAAAAGCATCAGTTCTCTGCAGAACCATCTCTGCTTTAAATATGCTTACAGACAGACAGACAGACAGACAGATGGATATTGTTGGCAGGCAGGCAAACAGACAGACAGATATTTCAGGCAAACACGCAGACATTTATTGCAGGCAGACAAACTGATATTGAATGCAAACAGACAGACAAACCGAGAGACAGACAGACATTTATTGCAGGCAGACAGAGAGACAAACATTGTGGGCAGATAAACAGATGGATATTGCATACAGACTGATGTTGCAGGCAGGCAAACAGACAGAAAGACAGACAGATATAGCAGACAGACAGATTTTGGAGGCAGACAGACAGATAGACAGACTGATATTGCAGACAGACAGACAGACAGACAGACTGATATTGCAGACAGATAGACAGACAGACAGACAGACTGATATTGCAGACAGACTGATATTGCAGACAGACAGACTGATATTGCAGACAGACTGATATTGCAGACAGACAGACAGACAGCCAGACAGACAGACTGATATTGCAGACAGACTGATATTGCAGACAGCCAGACAGCCAGACAGACAGACTGATATTGCAGACAGCCAGACAGACAGACTGATATTGCAGACAGACAGATGTTGCAGGCAGGCAAACAGACAGAAAGACAGACAGATATAGCAGACAGCCAGATTTTGGAGGCAGACAGACAGACAGACAGACAGACAGACAGACTGATATTGCAGACAGACAGACAGACAGGTAGATAGATAGATTAGGATAAATAGATAGGTATTATAGACAGACAGACATGCAGACATTGTGATCTAGACAGACTTTATATACCAACTTTATTGTTGTTTTTGTTTCACAAATATATAAATTTAAAGTTTAGGCAAATATCGATTTAACAGAAATAAAACCCTTCCATGTCTGTTAAGTATTTACAGGAGTGCAGAACAGTCAAGTAAATGCCTTCACCAAAGCAACAGCATGTCATTATTTTAAAAAAAAGTCCCCAGTCTGCATTACAGCTTGCAGAAACAATCACAGTGTGTAGAGACAGCAGCGTGAAAAACAGCGCCATGAATAAGCTGACAATAAGAAGCACATCTTCACAAAAAGAGTCTTTTTTCCTTCTGCTCAGATCATCGTGTCTTCCCTCTACATTTCCCGAGTAAACAGAGCTGTGCGACGTTTCTGTGCTCGGTAGGATGTGATGTCTCAAGCTTGGGTTTGCACAAGTATGCTCGGTTCGTCCCTCTCTGCGACTGGAGAAGCTCAGACATTTTGCTGCAGAGGAACAATCGCAAACTCAAGCTCTTGTCATAGTAACATTATACAGTTAACTGCATCAATTTAGCGTTAGTACGAATGAACACATTCTGTCCAATCAGATTTCAGAATTCAACAATGGTGTTTAATCTGATGATGATAACAGTGATCATAACCCAGACTGAATATTTACATCACAAAGGACGGTGATGAGGGCAATATTTGAGCAATCAGCTAGTTAAAATTGAAAATTAGATAAAAACAGGTTCGATCGATGCGGAGCTCTTGACTGTAATTAAGAAGGTTTGTTTACAAATCAGCAAGTGCAAGCCTACAGCCTACAAATATAACAAAGCGTCCTTGTGTCTTTAATGGTCTGCTAATAGCTTTTGTTAGGAATTTATTCCTCTTGTGGGTCACAATAAAAAAGAATTGAAAGAATGTCAGAGCAAAATATTTTTAAATGAGCTTTACAATAATAATAATAATAATAATAATAATAATAATAATAATAAACTTTTTTTTTCTGTAGCGCCTTTAAAAGTAGCATCTCAAAGCGCTTCACAGAAGAAAAAGAAAACATACAATTATACTAATAATACGTTAAAATAAGTAAGATATAAAAACACACCAAATAAGAACATACTATCAAAACAAGTAAGTTTAAAAAAAATCAATTTCAAGTAAAAGGTACCCTAAAGAAATAAGCTTTAAGGGAGGATTTAAAGACACTAAAGGATTCTGCTTGCCTAATCCAAACAGGAAATAATTCCAGAGTCTTGGAGCTACAGAAGAAAATGTCCCCATAGAGCACCCATAGATTTTAAACGGGTATGTGGGACGATTAAAAGGCCAGTTTCCGAAGAAAATCTTAGCAGCACCCTCCATCTATCCATCTATCCATCCATCCACCAAACATAACCAACTACCCATTCCTACTTTCTTTTACCGATCTCAGTCATTCATCTAATTCTTTCATCAATCCATCCAAAAAAACCAACCAATTATCGACCCATCCATCCATTCATCCATCAATCATGGCCTAATGGTTAGAGAGTCTGACTCCTAACCCTAAGGTTGTGGGTTTGAGTCTCGGGCTGGCCACGACTGAGGTGCCCTTGAGCAAGGCACCGAACCCCCCAACTGCTCCCCGGGCGTCGCAGCGTAAATGGCTGCCCACTGCTCCGGGTGTGTGTTCACGGTGTGTGTGTGTGTTCACTGCTGTGTGTGTGCACTTCAGATGGGTTAAACGCAGAGAACAAATTCTGAGTATGGGTCACCGTACTTAGCCATATGTCACGTCACTGGATGCATCCATCCACCTATCCAAGTCTCTCCATCCAAACAACCAAAAAACCAACAAACGAACCAATCATCCGTCCATCCATCCACCTATCCTACTCTCTCCATCCAACCATCCATCCATGCATCCATACACCTATCTTACTCTCTCCATCTAACCAGCAAACCATCCATCCATCCATCCTATTCTATCCACGCATTCATTCATTCATTCATTCATTCATTCATTCATTCATTCATTCATTCTATAAAAACAGTAAACATTGGTATCAGCATCACAAACCCCATCATTGATAATTCTAATGTAACAGCACAAGTGTAAAGATCTTGCACAAGCACACGCGTGGGTCCTTCTGCAAGACCTTTAATTATGCTTTCCGTTTCTTTTGTGTACTGCTCCTTATTCATGAAAGCGACGCTAGGATATTTAGAGGTAACTGTATAGGATATGGAGTCTATCAGTGTGCGTTTCATTATCGAACGGCTGAATTTTCCTGTCGGGGTCGATAGCTTGTTCAGTAAGACGAATGACATGGCAACCAGATGCGCTCTGCAGTGAATGTTTTACAAAAATAGGCACCGTTAAACAGTAGCCATTACTCTTAAAGGGCAATTAAAAACAGCATTACCACCTAACATCTGTAGCTGACAGCCTGAGCTGTAAGCTTTCAGTTTGTGTGTGTGTGTGTGTGTGTGTGTGTGTGTGTGTGTTTGCATGCCTGTGTGACAAAACCCAAAAATCTAGGCCAATTAACAAACCTAAGTGGAAATACAAGCAATTATAGAACCTCTCTATTGTAGCTCCTTTGGGAAAACACTCAGCTCTTTTCTGAACACTTTAACTTTTTTTTTTAGTAAGTGTTGACCTTGGAAACACTTGGCTCACCTTTGACCCCCCCTTCAGCTAAACAGTGTGATTCCCAAGCCCTGGCAGTCGCACTAATTAAAGAGACCCTCAGGTTTTAAGTCAGCGTGAAACATGGCAGCATTGAGCAAGTCTCGCTGCATAAATAAGTGTTTATTGCAAAAGAGAACAGTTTGAAATTAGTTTAATAAACCCAGAGCAAGCCAGAAGCTGCTCGGGCTGCACATAAAGCTGCCATGAATAATGAGAAGGAACAGAATAGTCTAGCCTGCAAAGTTATTGAATAGCAGAAAAGGAATTAAGATGAAGGTAATGGCGAAAAGCAGAGAAGCTATTCCTGTTGAAAAGTGCTGGAGGAAAGAAATGAAGTAAAACGATCTTAAACTGGGTTTCTAGCCACTAAACAGGATGGGGAAAAAAAGTAGAAATGAAGTTCCAAGTGGCGCTAAACTAAAGCACGAAATTACTAGCGAATCTGAGCTCCATAGGATGAATGGGATATTTAACGTTTCAGAAAGCTGAGGATAAATCTCTGAAAAGAAAAAAAATAAGAACAGGAACTTGAAAGTAAAGCGAAGTGTTTTGAAAAACAGCCTTTCTGTCACTTTCACTCGGTGGTCAGATTTAGAAAAAGAAACTTAAATGCTAAGTTAAGGCCAATGATGCAAAGTGGGAACTCATTGTAAAAAAAAAAATCCAATTATAAAAAAAGAAATATTTTAGGCAAATTGCTTTTTTGGATGTTGAATTCCCCCGGAAAAAAAGTGACATCATTTCTTTATGGATTCACACAAAATTGAATCAAACCCCTGACAGTAGCTGAGCGAGATATAAAGAACATGAAATTAACCAAATCTATAGAACAGTGAAAAGATCGACGAAAGCCTTTTACTGTACGTTCACTCTTATGGAAGCTCTGATGGGTTTGACTAATGAAGGTGAGAAGGTTAGGGATTCAGTGCATCGTTCAAGAATGCCCAGCATTGGGATTTGATCTTATAACCTTCATAAATACCAAATGATTTAAAAAATAAATAAATAAATAAATTGTACAAAAACAAAATCCGTTTACTTTAAAAAAAAAATTTTTAACACAGACATAGATTATTAGACATTTATTAAGGTTTTAATTACCAGACACGTCAAACTAAGCACGAACGTTTTATCCTGGAACCTGGAATTTGTTAAACCTTCGTAGCGACGGAAGCGGATGATTTTTTGATTACTTTTGCTAAAAAAAAAATTTGTCTTTACTCAAACCTGACAGCTTTAGTCTCTATATCTTCCCAGATTAAAGCAGACGGTCATTAAAACTGCAATCCTGATGAACTATGACACCTTTAGGTCGCTCCATATTAACATTCCACTGATACCCAACCATCGATCGAGGAGCTGTTACGTCTTGAATCGATAACAGTCTCAGCTGCATAATAAATCTAATTAAGAAATAAATAAAAAAAGATCAGCATGGCTATTTAGTTAACGCATCACCTGAAGGCATCATTTTAATACATTACGGATCCGGAGCACATTAGAGGCAAGCACTGAGGGGAGAAAGTGACTACATGATAAAACTGAACTGACTGTGTTTCCCAGGCAGCTCATATACAAACCACATCATAAGGTGATGAAGGAGACCAGTCATTTTTATGCATGTGCATGTAAACGCACTGGTGTTTTTTTTTTTTTTTTTTTACATTTCAGGCCAAGAATTGCTCGGATATCATTTCAAACTTTTTTCTTTCATTAAGACGTTCTTATGGACGAACTTTTTTTTGGGCGAAATTGTGCGTGGTTAAATTACCGCTTGACGGACACCAGCTTTCTTGCTGCGAATCATCTGTATCTTCTGAGCTTGGTGTCAGATGACACTATATACAGTATAGACCTCATTTTCAGACTCTTAAATGAAGTAATATGAGACGGAGCGATTATTATCGCACGCTATTTGTTTTCGTAGACTTTCACACTTCACACTTCTTTCTTTTTGGTCTTCGCGTACAAATTTGTTTGACTCAATATAAGAGGAATAAAAAGTTTCGGATTTTCCTAACACTGCTTCAGCAAGGTGTTTTCTTCCTTTTATACCGCAGCAAAATTGAATCCATTTCTAGTTACCACTGATTTCCTGTTGTCACTTACACTACAGCAGCTATAAGCCTCTATAAGTCATTCTCTCACCACTGTGTCTTGTTTGTCTTCTCATGATGTTAACCATTAAAAAAGCAATCAAAAGCTCACAATAATGAACTTTTTTTTTTTTTTTTTTTTTTTTTTTTTTTTAATGTTTGCGTATTTTTTATACTGTATAAGATCCCTGAGAATGAGCTGCTAATTTAAAATAAGTGCACTGATTTTTTTTTTCCTTTGTTGCGTACCTCAAAATTCAAGAATTCATGCTGTTGTAAAAAAAAAAAAAAAAAAAAAAGAAAAAACATTTTAAAGGCACAGCAGGAACTTTCCAGAAAAAAAAAAAAATAATTGAACCATAGCTTGATGGAGGTAATGCATGAATTCAGATAACATAATTGTATAAATTTATGTTATGTTTTACGGTTCAATTTATTTATTTATTTTTCCCTGGAAAGTTCCTGCTGTGCCTTTAATTTTTTTATTTTTTTTTTGTATAACAATGAATTCTTGAATTTTTTTTTTTTAATTTATGTTTTTTAAAAAAACAACTATAACTATATAGTTTTTTTTTTTATAAACTATAAATGTGTAACTATAAATTCAGTGATGCTCCTGGTCCTGTTTTTACTTTATTCCGCAAACATATTTTTCCTGTTTTAAGGAACTTATCTTGCTGAATCTGAATTCACAAAGTATTTCATCAAAAAGTTCTTCTGCATTGTAAGACCTGCCCACTGTCTCAGTCTTTCCAGATCAGGACGCTGTCTAGAGTCATGAATAATTCACACTTAGACCGGATCAAAAGCACGCCCTGCTTCGGTTTGCGCTCTTGTGTGTATAGAAATCTGTGTGCGCTTGTGAATTAGAGCATTTGTATGAAATAGTTGTTTTAGTCAGAAAAGTGGGTGGAAAAAATCTGAAGAACAACAGAAGAATAGATGTAATTTTAGTCTGAATATATTTCAGGTTAAATGAAGCGAGTTAATGTGTTAGTGGTTAGCACGTTCGCCTCACACCTCCAGGGTTGGGGGTTCGATTCTCGCCTCCACCTTGTGTGTGTGGAGTTTGCATGTTCTCCCCGTGCCTCGGGGGTTTCCTCCGGGTACTCCGGTTTCCTCCCCTGGTCCAAAGACATGCATGGTAGGTTGATTGGCATCTCTGGAAAATTGTCCGTAGTGTGTGATTGCATGAGTGAATGAGGGTCTGTGTGTGTGTGCCCTGCGATGGGTTGGCACTCCGTCCAGGGTGTATCCTGCCTTGATGCCCGATGACGCCTGAGATAGGCACAGGCTCCCCGTGACCCGAGGTAGTTCGGATAAGCGGTAGAAAATGAGTGAGAGTGAGAGTGAAGCCAGTTAGATGTGATTAAGACTTTTTTTGCTTTACTGAAGGTTTATCACTTCAATGAGACCACTGCTGTGTGAAGCGTTCCTCCGTCTAAGGATTATAAGATGGCTTTAATAGACATGAGCTGTCTACGTTTTAACAATCGTCTTTTAACAATCGACGTCGTCTCAATGCAGCTGTAGAGAACATAAGAAATATAGAGCAAAAAGTTCAAGATTAATATTAGGCTTATTTAAATATTATGGCAGTGGTGGCTCAAGCGGTTAAGGCTCTGGGTTGTTGATTGGAGGATTGGGATTCAAGCCCCAGCACTGCAAAGCTGTCACTGTTGGGCCCTTGAGCAAGGCCCTTAACTCCCAAGCTTCAAAGTTGGGATATGTGAAGAAAGAATTTCACTGTAATGTGACAAAATAAAGGCTTCTATGTATTCTTTATGAACAAGCCTGAGGTGGAAATCTCTGAGGAGCCTTAACATGCCTGAGGAAAAACTCCCTTAGATGGAAGAGGAAGAAACCTCAAAAGGAACCAGACTCAAAAGTGAACCTCATCCTCATTTGGGTGACACACAAGGGTGTGATTATAAACTGTTATAAACACCGGAGAGTGTTGTTATGAATAATGTCCTTTCTACAGTCATATCCAGTCTGATAATTGTGTAGTGATCAGGAGGTCGTTGTCCACAAAGACCACATGGAGTCGGCATCTTTTCTATGAAGGTCTGAGATCTTCATGAAGCGGAACACAACTGGAGCTGCTACAATCTCTAGATGCAGTTTTAGTTTTGACTCCAGATATGATGTCAGAGTTTGAAATTACTGATCAACTCACACACAGACACACACACACACACACACACACACACACACACACACACACACCAAAAATAGTCTTTTAGCTATTTTTCTTCTGGAGAAAATACACTCTTCAGAATACTCTCACGGCTTATTAAACACTCAACGACTCCTTTCACAGCTCGCTCAGGTCACGTGATGGGTTTAAACCCAGAAAATCCATCTCTCTCTCTCTCTCTCTCTCTCTCTCATTCCTTCAGGCTATTTATTTATTTATTTATTTATTTATTTATTTTTCACTTAGTTTAATTTCATTTAGTTTTTCTCCAGATCCATCTTCTGTGATTGATGGTTCAGTTGATGTGTGTGTGTGTGTGTGTGTGTGTATGTGTATGTGGTGTACACTTCACTATAATACCTGTATATCATTCACACCACACATCAGGGTTTTGTCCACCGTCTGTGACTCGTTTATGACTCGAATAAAAAAAAAGAAACAATTCCTGCTCGTCTTTTCCGTTATCGCTCGATTTAACTCCCGCCTTGCATTTTAGATTTGTTCCGGTTGTGTGTGATGAGCAAGTGAGATCTCAGCCCAGGCTTGAGTAACTGCTCCCTGCTCGCGTGCTCCTTTCCACCTACATATGTTTTTTTTTTTTAATTAGACACCTGCTCTGGAGAGCAAGGACATGGATACACATGTTTTATCTCTGGTGAATACGCACGCATTTGTACACACACACACACACACACATACACACACACTCCTCCTCCATCTCATTCTCTTCACACATTATCACTGTGTCTGGATTGTCTCACTTTCTCCGCCACTCTTATCTGTTGTGTTATTGCTTGTTCTGGTTGTGGTGTTGTCTTTCTAGGTGTGTGTGTGTGTATGTGTGTGTTAGCCTGAATATATGCCTCCAGCTGAATATATAATCCCTCCCAACGTGTCGAGCTTAATGACGAGTCTGATTACTGACATTAATTAATTAAAGCCTACTTTATTTTAAACACTTAATTAAAAAAAAACAGGAACGAGAAAGATTTCAGCTACACGATTTCTACAATCTCACAAACACGGCATCCGGGAGCAGGAACCCGCCAGTCGTTATCCTTCCAGCCGAAGTGTTCTTTCATGAGCCGGTTCACATATAAGAAGGTGATTCATCTGGGGGAGAGGAAAAAAGATAATGTAAAAGCGAAGAGAAAATAGATTGCTTCTTTTATAGAGGTTTTTTTTTTTTTTTTTTTGCATACAAACGTGTAAAGGAATTTCATTCTCCGGGGAAATTAAGAGCTGAATTTTAAACACAAGCGAATATTTGTATCAATCAAGTTCTAAAGAAATGAAGTGAAATTATGACATCACAATATTGTTTTACTCCGTCAAATGCATACAAGCTGCTTTTTCTACCTCCAAACAGCTATCGTTATTTCAGTTTAAGGTGTAATGTGTGTGTATTTGTATATTAGGTGGTGTGTGTGTGTGTGTATTAGGCAGTGTTGTGCTAGTTACTAAGAAATAGTAACTAGTTACAGTTACTAGTTACTTCATTCGAAAAGTAACTCAATTACTTTGTTGATTACTTTCACCAAAAAGTAACGCGTTACTGTTAAAAGTAACTTCTTAGTTACTTTTTTTTAAAGAAATAATGAGCATATTTCCACTTTGAGAAACTCGTCTTGCTCTCGCCTTGACTCGCCTTGACTCTTTCAGCTGCGTCCGAAACCGCTTACTTCCATCCTATAATTAGGCGAAGTAGTGCTTAGGCGACGGTTTTGGACGCAGCGTAGTATACCATCTATCAAGCTGATGCCTCGCGTCTCTACTTCTAATGACTTTTTATGGCGGATGGCAAACCAATTTTTGGTGCATTCACCGCCACCAAATGGACTGGAGCGTGAAGCACTAGTAAGCAGATGACGCCTCACGTCTCAATCATCCTCGCGTCTTATATATTCGTGTTCATCAATTTATTAAGGTTCCAAGCAGGGGCGGTTTTAGGATTTCATCTTTAGGGGGTTTTAGCCCTCAGTGAGAATTTAAAACAAGAAGAGTTTTACATTATATATTATATGACAACTCTGGTAATAAGAATAGTGAAATTTCACTGCTTTTGGTTACCGTCTTTGCGGCGATTAACATTATAGATAAACGTATCCATCTCGCGCGTAAAAGCAAAGTAAAAAAATCGCTCTTGGATCAAACTGATAAATATTTTTCTTTCCCATCCACGACATGTCCTGCATTTTAACGTAATTTTTATTGTTTATTTATGAAAGTAAAAATTATACTTAGAGTTTATACTTATAAGGGTGGCTGAGATGACAGACGGGGGGCTGGAGCCACCCTAAAAAAGGTCTAGAACCGCCCCTGGTTCCAAGGCACTCAAATTGTACAGAGAAAAATTAGGGGGGTGTTGTGGAGGGGGTGTATATTTCAAACCTTGTCACCTTTTTCACCTCTTGTGAGTTTGCAGGTATGGCACATACTCAAATAAACGGAAACACGCCCACAGTGCGGCGTCTTCGTGTTTACAGGTTGGCATCCACCAATCCTACAATGCGTCGCTGCTGTAAACAGGTTAGGCTGCAGGCTACACTTCAGTCTAAATGAATTCATTTCTAAAAGTAAGGGACAAACACACCATATGGTAACGGTACCGGAGTTACTTTATTTAAAAAGTAGCGAGTATTAGAGTATTAGTTACTGTCAAAAGTAACTGCGTTACAGTAACGCGTTATTGCCCAACACTGGTATTGTGACGGTAAATTTACTTCGATTTATTTATATAGCTCTTTTCACAATTCACATTGTCTCAATACACGTGCCTGAGGTGACGATGGTGAGGAAAAACTCCCTGAGATGATATGAGGAAGAAACCTTGAGAGGAACCAGACTCAGAAGAACCTCATCCTCATTTAGGTGACACTGAACAGGAAATAATGTCAACGTAAATAACGTTGTTTCTTCAACAGTTTGTAGTCAAGTGGGATTAAGGAACCAAGAGCTCCGGAAGAACTAACAGGTCAGAGTCATATCTGAGTTCACCACAGATCCATCACTAATTCTCACTCCTTCCTGCTGAAGTCTTCAAATGATCACTGATGAAGACCCGAGCACAAAGCCGACCGATCCAGATCAATCCTGAGCCACGGTTCGTCCATGCAGATCGATCTCCAGCGAAGTGCACACCAGGCAACGAGACTCCAACCAGGCGATGTTGTGTTGTGTGAGATGTGTGCTGAATGGATCATGTTGTAACCAGAGAACGAAGCCTTCGGTGATCAGCATCTTAATGACTTTCCTGGTTTTTAACCCTTTTTACCACTACACTGGAAATTTCAAATTTTATTTGTCACATACACACGCATACAGAGTACGTCATGCAGTGAAATGCTTTTTGCATCTGTCCGGTATTCAAACATAAGGAATGCAATTTGGGATAAAAAAATATAACCAAAAGGACGTAGATAAATAAAAAAGTATAAACTATATAAAAAGAAACTATATAAAATATGAAAATATAAGTGAAAAATAATGTATATCGTCGCTGTCGGGCGGAAACCTCGTATGTCCCAATTTGGTCAATTTCATATTTTTTCACATATCGATGCTATTGGTCAGTCCCCACGTGGGTCTGTTATTTTTACAAGTTATTAACCAATCTAAAGTCTTGAAAATAGCTTGAGCGCAAATCTCATAACTCCATTGGACACTTCAACTGTCCACCTCTTCCTCACTCCGCGGGAGAGCTTCGCGGCATATTTCTCGCAAACGAATCAACACGTCTTCTGAGGTAAATGTCTTCAAAACACTGGGCTCAAAGAAAAAAAAATCTTGACCCTCGCTAGTTCTGGTGCTCGTCTGAGGACAGGAATTTAGTGAAAGACAATCCACTGCAACGCGGACTAAACCCTGTGCACTGCGTTTTTTTAATTTCCTGAAAAATAACGGTTTTGGAGATACAAGAATTCCGCCTGACAGCGACGATATACATAAATATACATAAATGCGTGTGGTGTTAATTATTGTCCTTAAGGTGTCCATGTGCAGTATGGTGTGTATTAAGTGTATAAAGTGGTACTGTACTGTGCAAGTCCAGAGTTAAAGTCACTGTCCAGAGTTAAAGTGGCAGTGCAAAAAAGGTGTGCAGAAAAACAGTGAAGGGGAGAGGTCCAGTACTAGATCCAGGTCCTGGGTGGTTCCTGGTTTAAACTCTGAATGGCCTGTGGGAAGAAGCTTCTTTTCATTCTCTCTGTGTTTGCTTCCAAGGAGCGGAAGCGTTTCCCTGAACGCAACAAAGAAAAGAGACCATTACAATCTTCCTGGCCCTGGTCCGGCACCACGTGTTGTAGATGTCCTGCAGGTCAGGAAGCTCAGTGTGGATGGTACGTTCAGCTGATCGCACCACCCTCTGGAGGGCTCGCCTGTCCTGAATGGTGCTGTTTCCAAACCAGGAAGTGATGCTACCTGTCAGGATGCTCTCAATGGTGCAGGTGTAGAAAGTCTTTAGCACCTGAGAGGGTAGTTTGAAGTCTCTTAAGCGTCTCATGTGGTACAGACGCTGCCGAGCCTTCTTCACCAGGGTGTTGATGTGACAGGACCAAGACAGTCCTGTGTGATGTGGACACCCAGGTATCGGAAACTGTCCACTCTCTCCACTGGGGTCCCGTTGATGTTTAGCGGTTGGTATGACCGCTCCTGCTTTGTGCTGCAGTCCACTATCAACTCCTTAGTCTTGCTGACGTTCAGGAGAAGATTGTTCTCCTGGCACCATCCTCCTGTAGGTAGGCCGTCTCGTCGTCGTTGGAGATCAGGTCCACCACAACAGTGTCGTCGGCAAACTTGATGATGGTGGTGGAGTTGGAAGTGGCCACACAATCATATGTGTACAGTGGGTGTAGCAGGGGGCTCAGAACACAACCCTGGGGAGCTCCAGTGCTGAGGGGGAGGGTGGATGAGGTGTGTTTGCCCACTCGTACGGCTTGTGGTCTGTCTGTCAGGAAGTTGGAGATCCATTGAGTCCCAGGACCTCCAACTTAGAGGTGAGCGTGGAGGAAATTACGGTGTTAAACGCTGACCTGTAGTCCACAAACAGCATTTTTGCATAATTCCCTTTTCTGCAGTCCAGGTGGCTCATCGTAGTGTGGAGAAGATGAGCGATGGCATCCTCAGTAGAGCGGTTCTGGCAGTACGCGAACTGTTGTGGCATTTTCAATCAGTGTGTAAATGATTCTATCGTCGTAAGTCAGTTGGCTTTCGGTGTGAGACGTGTGTTTTTTCCGGTTTGTTTATGACCTTACACTGAATTTTAGTGGTTGAAGATATGAATAAGCACTTGGAGCATCTCAGAGAGCAGAAATATCAATAGGTTTGATATCACCACTTTTTGTATCTTTTGGGGGGCTTTTCTATAAACATATTGGTTCCTGTTAGTCAGCTAGATTAAAACAGAAAAGCTCTGAAGTGTCTGAGAGCCATTAACCAACACTGTGACATGACAAATACATTCAATACTGAACACAGATACATTCAGCACACCTTTTTTTAATTTTTTTTCAATCACTGTATGAATAAATGCCAGGAAGTGCAGGTGTAGTGGATCATTAGCATGGGTTCACTTTGTTCAGATCACTTACTGGAGAAGGTCACGTTTTAAAAATCCAAAAAATAAATAAATAATAATAATTCCCTTCAGACGATCAGTGTTTTTACAAGAGATAATCTAGCATGGTCTTCATGATGTGTCGTGTGTGTGTGTTGCAGACTTGGATAAGCCCATGCTCACCGTACACCAGACTATTAGTGATGTAAGAGGGAACTACTACCAGGAGAAGACGGTGTTCCTGCGCTGCACCGTCAACTCCAACCCTCCGGCTCGCTTCATCTGGAAACGAGGCAACGTTCCCATCGAACAAAGCAAAGACAACGGCGTGGACATCTACGAACCTTTATACACGCAGGTACACCACATTCCATTCCCGTTTTGCTTTCCAGACAAATTCCAACGTTCCAGGGATTGGCTCCGGATCCACCATGACCCTGATGATGGTTAATAAATCTATCTGATGTTGGGTCATTTTTATAAAATAGTGTCAATAATGTTTTATGGAAAACACAAAAATATAAAGAGTTCTGTTTGTTCAACAAGTGAGCCAGTATTTCTAATGTCATACTCAATCACTGGACTTCCTGCTTGTACACAACCGTGTGTATGCTTCTTGTAATCTATCGTTCCTTCCAATTTAAGAAGCATTACACTAAGCCATGCTGGTCGCCGTTTGAAAACATCTACTTTTGAACACTTCAATCAAGCGCATTCTTAACATGCTGTTTATGATAATCTCAGTATTACTCACTATAAAAACCGGACGGTCCCAATCAGTAAAAACATTCAACCCTAATGCCCCTCTTATTCATTCTAATTATAGAGTGCTACGTAGCACTGTTTTGTGTTTTATTTGTTCTCCCGCATGCCCTTATCATTTAAACACCACTAATACGCGGTACCGAGGCACCCCAGGAGTTGCACCACAGCAATTTCCGTGGTCAGGCAGCAAGGAGACGCGGGAAATTAACCAGTGGGAGGAAAAAAGAGAGTGTTAATGGCTTCAGAGTACATCATTTTCATCATTTCATCTGCAGCTGGAGTCTTAGAGATATTCATTCATTCATCTTCTACCGCTTATCCGAAGTACCTCGGGTCACGGGGAGCCTGTGCCTATCTCAGGCGTCATCGGGCATCAAGGCAGGATACACCCTGGACAGAGTGCCAACCCATCGCAGGGCACACACACACACACACTCATTCACTCACACACTAGGGACAATTTTACAGAGATGACAATCAACCTACCATGCATGTCTTTGGACCGGGGGAGGAAACTGGAGTACCCTGAGGAAACCCCCGAGGCACGGGGAGAACATGCAAACTCCACACACACAAGGTGTAGGCGGGAATCGAACCCCAACCCCGAGTCTGATGCCTAGTCGAGTCTGATGCCTAGTCGAGTCTGATGCCTAGTCGAGTCTGATGCCAATTCGAGTCTGATGCCTAGTCGAGTCTGATGCTTCCAGGTTGTAATGCCATAAAATGTAGACATGTTTCAGGGGGGTGAATACTTATGCAACACACGTTATCTAATATAGCTTACTAGCTTACTAGATATATTGGGCAACAGCCAACGTTGGGCTGTGATGCAATATAAGCAACAGGTTTGTATGTTAATAATAATAATAATAATAATAATAATAATAATAATAATAATAATAATAAGTACACCAACCCCACCTTTATTTTAATCAGCTAAATATCTGCTAAATCAGCTAAATATCAGTGCTAATGGCCAAAAAGAAAAACAAAACACCTGCAGTAGCAGTGCATTGTCAGTTTAGAGTGTGTGTGTGTGTGTTCACAGGGTGAGACTAAGGTGCTAAAGCTGAAGAATCTTCGCCCTCAGGACTTTGCGAACTACACGTGTCAGGTGTCCGTCCGCAACGTCTGTGACATACCGGATACATCAGTCACCTTCCGATTAACCAACGCCACCTGTAAGTTCCACTTTTCCTAACATTTCTTTGCTTTGAATTCCATGAATCGTTCTCAGACTTAAACTTGTTGACATTTGTAAACAATTTTGCCAGTCAGACTTTACGGGGCGGAGCTTCATTTAGTTCATTTCATTTAATAAAGCTGTATGAATGTATATATGTGAACGGTCATCTGTAGGATGCAGAGTTTACTAAAAATGTACTTTTACTTGGAGCCCAAAGTCAGATTGGGCTGATATACGTTTAGCTTTCAGCAAGCATTTCACAGGATTAGCTCTCGGGCATGAACAGTAGCAGTCGCATCTATCTATCTACTGTTAGTCTAACTTGTACTTACTATGAGAGGAGTGCTTAGACCCCACATATTGCTTCTATGCCTCTAATATTATAATTCTATTAATAAAAATAGTAATCTATCTATCTATCTATCTATCTATCTATCTATCTATCTATCTATCTATCTATCTATCTATCTATCTATCTATCATTAGTCTAATTTGATCTAGCCATTTGAAGAGTGCTTGGATCCCGCATATCGCTTCTGCACCGTAGTAGTAGAATTATTACTCACTCACTCTCTCTCACTCATTTTCTACCGCTTATCCGAACTACCTCGGGTCACGGGGAGCCTGTGCCTATCTCAGGCGTCATCGGGCATCAAGGCAGGATACACCCTGGACGGAGTGCCAACCCATCGCAGGGCACACACACACACTCTCATTCACTCACGCAATCACACACTAGGGACAATTTTCCAGAGATGCCAATAAACCTACCATGCATGTCTTTGGACCGGGGGAGGAAACCGGAGTACCCGGAGGAAACCCCCGAGGCACGGGGAGAACATGCAAACTCCACACACACAAGGCGGAGGCGGGAATCGAACCCCCAACCCTGGAGTGTGTGAGGCGAACATGCTAACCACTAAGCCACGGTGCCCCCCTGTAGTATTATTAGTAGTATTAGTATTATTTTTAATTACTATTATTATTAATGAATTAAAATATTTCTTTACTACTTATTTTGCTGAATATATTTTACAAATTCATGTTATTAAGCAGCACGGACGTACAGAAGCATAAACACAGTGACACAGTGAGTTTTTTACAGACCCTCTCATACTGCATTAAATCTGGATTGAGATTCAGACACACACACACACACATATACACACACACAGTATAAACACTTTGTAATAGAAGCGCACCAAGGAGCAAAACCACTGGCAGAAATAGTAATTTGTTTTTCCACATACTACAAACTGCAGCGCATAAGAGAAGCCCCAGCACCGAAGCTCTGATTTGTTTTTTCTGTTCGTTCTCATTCTCTCTTCTATTTCTGATCAAAAAAAAAAAAAAAAACACAGCGAATGCGAATTCAGAATGAGAAGAAAAACAAAAAGAACAGGGCACACACATGGGCTCGCTCCAGGACTGCCTTATTCTATATTTGTAACATCTTTAGGAAAATGACCAGACCTTTGAGTGCGGCGAGACAGAAGGAGACATGAACAATGTTTTATATTACAGCTGGAAGAAAAGAGAAACTCCAAATATTCATTTGATTTAGATCTCACTTTTGTTCATTCACTGCATTTTGTTCATTTATGAAAATAAATATTTAACACTTCCATTTGTGAAAGCATTCTTTGTTTACAGCATTTTTTCACACCTGCCTAAAACCTTTGCACAGTCCTGTACAGTATATACGCCTGAGTGCCAAGTGTGTAGTACGCCAATGGAGATTTTGTCAATTTTAAGTTCTTGGACCCTCTCACGTTAACTATTTATCTCACATGCACGTACATGAGCAGGTTCTTTCTTCCTCTACATTATCAGTCTCTGACCAAAAGATTCCCAGTGTGATACAGGTCCGGTCAGCGATCAGATCAGACTCGTGTGCGGATACGGTGAGCGTCTGAGAAAGACCAGAGATATGACTCGATACTGTCAAAAATCCGCCCTTGAACAGTGATGTGAAGAGAAGCGAGTGGAGGAAATGAAAGAGGAGAAACTTATACGAGAGAGAGAGAGAGAGAGAGAGAGTTAGTTCTAGAAAATGGCTTTCTATCATCACAGCTTGATGCTCCTCTCTCATGCCAACAATACAGGACCTCGGATACAGTGGCATCAGTTTTGTAAGCCACTGGTCCTGATATCAGTCAGCCAACACACACACACACACGTACACACACACACACACACACACACAGACAGAAGTACTCACCTGCATAGCTAATCAGAGATAAGACCTGCAGCTACACACACATCATGACAGAGTATGTGAGCATGCAGGCCACGAATATTGCCCCTGGCAGAATTTGTTCCCCTGCCACACACACACACACACACACACATACATACACAGACCTGCATATATACACATTATGTATGGTGCTCCTGGCCAAGTCTAAGGGAGTGAGATGTCTACTGAGGCATCTTTTTTGGCTTAGCGCGCACACACACACATGTGCGCACAAACACAAGAGCTGCTTGAAACACACTTTTCTTTCATAGCAGATAAAATTTTGACATTTTCAAGACCAACTTTGCCATCCTCATGTTATTTAACATTTCTGTTCAACCAATCACAGATGTTTATTCACATAGTAGTAGAAGTAGTAGATAGCTAAAAAAAATCCCCATAAGTTTCAGCGTTTGGACATTTGACACCTCAGTTGAACAAGAGCACCACAAAACGGCCGCTCCACTACAAAAGAAAGAACTTTTGGAGTTACCTAATAGTCTGTTTACACCCAATGCTGTGGAACGCCCACGAACCCGATCAGAATTCCTGTTCTCCTTGTTTTTTTTTACTTTTTTTTATTTCGTTTTAAAGCAAGATGGCTCAATAGGTTAAAGGTAGGGTCTCCGTTGTTTGAGAAATGCTTAAGAAAACTGCGTTGGGCCGCCAAACAAAACAAAAACAATACTAACGTGTAGCCAATGAGCAGAAAGGGGTGTGTCTTGTCAATATGCGGCGGAGAGAGTGTTCAGTGCGCATGTGTGACATTAGCAGAAAGCGGTTTTAACATTGACATGGAGGATAAAAACAAAGAAAGAAAGCGAAGAAAGGCTTACGATAAGGCAAGAAGTAGGACCGTGTTAATATAGGATCAGCTTTACAGCGCTGGAGAGAACTGAAGGAGCGGGAAGGCCTGCGATGGGACGCCGAGTTGGCATCAGCATCAGGACATCAGTGATGTATGAAGAGGTGTTATTTGTGTAGTAACAGCGTTTAGCTCAGGAGTTATTGACTCGGGAAACTCCAATCTGTGAATATGTGACCAACTTTACTTAAGACGCCGAGGCGCTTTTTTCCTTCTCGATAGGTGAGTAACGTTGGTTTTGTTTTGTTACACAGAACTAATATATGCCGTCCTTTGCATGATTATGCTTGTGTGTCATTTTTGCTTGTTTGTTTATCTGCAATCGTTTTGTTCTTCCCTTCAGCTATGATAAAGACACATTTCTTTCCATTAGTTGCCAGGGTAACGTATGTATGTGTGGGCGGAGCTATCAATACAGGGGTGGGACCCATTTGGGTTAGGGGCGTGTTTGTTTTGGTGATTTCAAATGTCGACATTGGCTTTCAAACAACGGAGACCCCACCTTTAAGTCGGTGTGTTCCAGATCACAGGAACGGGTTTCAAATCCAGACATAACAAATGCTTATTACTTGATGATCTGTTCTATAAGCATTCTAAAAGCTTTTCTTCCTCCGTTATATTTTATTTTTCCCCCAATTTGATAAAAGGGATAAAGGTTATAGACCCAGTAGTTAGAAATTTTAAGGATGTGTGCCAGTGCATGGTTTTATTTATTTATTTATTTATTTATTTATTTATTTATTGTTATTCTTTACCTAACCCTAAACCCTAACCCTGTATGCAGTCCTCTCACCAGCCTTTATTTACAGACAATAAAACCGGAGACCCTATCCAGAAAACGTTTTCCATACGTGCAGCATACAGAACGAGCGCAGGAATGTGAACCCGGTGATTTGTAATTCGGATTAAATTATTGCTTGAAAATAAATCAACGCCTTTTTGACAAATCAGAGCAGAGACTTCAGGATTGTTATGTTCTAAATATCGTTTACAGAATACGTTATAGACAAGTAAATCGTGGGGTTAAAGCGCTATAAGAACGCATGGCTATTTCCAGGTGTGTGTGTGTGTTTGCGTGTGTGTGTGCGCCCCAGTGCTTCACTGCTTATATAGTTGTAGGTTTGTATGTCAGGGGGATATAGAGGCAATTTTCTTGTCTGTCCTTGTGGCATAAATGGCTTCGGGATTATATTCTTCCTCAAGTAGGTCAGGGCGCAAGCAGACAGTCAGACACACACTCACAATACACACACGTACAGAACGATTGATTTTTATATAATGATGTGCACTTTCTATTGATGCTACGCCACATCCCGCTTTCACGAACGACAGAGCCATAAAATGACATCCAGGATTCTCTTCATATCTCAATCTGTCTCACTTGTCATCCTGTTCTCTTTTACTCACTCAACCCAGACAGCTTTAGCTCTAGTCTCAATTATTGTGTCTCCAAATCAGTCAACACAAACACAATGGGTTTTAGTTATCAGTCTTAATAAAGATGTAAAGCGTGTAAATATTTTTTGACAAGCCAACTACAAATTCTTGGATACACCACTGACACACTCTAAGGAAATCTGACCGGGATTCACAACAAACTGAATCAAATTTAAGGAGTGATTTAAACCTGACCACGTAATCTGTATATATAAAATTCGATAATTTAAAGTCTATAATCGAGGTTCACAGAATTGGGTCTCGTTTTGCAGAATCCCCAAAACTCGGGACCTCTAGTCTGATGCACGTGTTTTTCCGAACTGCCCGGATTGTCATTTATGACACGTTTCTTGCGTTAATGCTCCTGCAGACAATTTACCAAATTACAAATCAGTTCGTTCATGTTCAGGTTGATAAAACGAGGTCCAATAAACATCGCACGGTTCAGTCAGTGCCGCTACAGTGCCACAACACACATCCCACGTGATAGATTAATATCACACGCTCGCAGGCTTCATGCCGATAATTTGTTCCGAACGCTCTCGTTTAAGAATCAGTCAGAATTTTAAATGCAACTGAATTTCCTACTATTTACAAGGAAGATAAAATTAAATCACGAATCCGCTCAGACGAGAGCCGAGCCATTTCAATATTAAGGCCAATTACCTTGACTTACTGCTGCTTGGCTTTCAAAATAGTCTTCACCGCCGAAATCTTCATAGCAATAGTGTCCTTTAAAAAAAAAAAAAAAAAAAAACAATATTCCTCTCATCGTAAAGATTAATTATAGATGCCCAAAAGCTTCACACATTTCGGTATTCCCTTGATAGGGGGAGAGTGTAAATGAAAAGTGGAATGAGATATGGATTTGGAATCTTCAATTTCAGACCACGACGTACTCTCAGGTCCAGAGTCTCCTGATCTATTTTCATGTCCATTAGAAAAACTAAGCGAAGCGTATACAACATTTTACAGCGTCTCACGTAAGTATTCAGTCCGCTCGAACATTTTGTAGTATTAGATCTTGGAAGTGAAACGGAATTAAATGCGGTTAAAGGTCATGAAAAAAATTGTATAATATACAAAAGGTTAAAAGAAAAAGATAACTGTCGCCTGAATACCCCACTGCTGTCATGAACATTTTGGCCCAAAGCTATATTTGGAGGCACGGAGGGATGCGCTATTCACCATGAGGACGCCTTCTCGACAGTGAAGTGTGATGGTGGTAGTATTATCTTCTAGGCATGTTTTTCTTTAGGAAGTATTGGGAACCTATATGTCCATATTAGAATGGTATGGATGATATTAGTCAGAGAGCCACAGCTCAGATGAGGTAGAACTGTTCACAAGACAGCAGTAGTCTGGATACTTTACTCTGTGGGCTTTTATGCTGGAGATGCTAATGTTAAAAAAGTGATGATACTATAAAACATTTTGGCCTACATTTGGATGAATGGAGGAGGAACAACGTTGAGGACTTAGTGAAGCACGAAGGTGGTAGCATCATCTTGTAGGCGTGCTTTTCCGTGTGTGGTCTAGATTCAGATTTTTATTCAACATTGATTTAAATGTCGATATGAACTCAAGATGAAGAAAAGATGATCAGAATATTCACATGTACCACGTTTGATAACGATCTGAGTGTCTCGTGTTTTGAAATAGTAACAATCTCAATTGTCACTTCCACATTTAGTGTTTGTGGGGTGAATGCCTATAAAAGCAGTGCATGTTGGAGGAAAAAAACATTACTTTAAATCGGGTAATTGTTCTGCATGAGGGAAAAGGTATAACGCTTAACACTGACCGTTCCAGAGGTGCTCACTCGCTGGCTTTGGTGGAAGTCAGCAATTTAATAAAAAACAGCAGAAAGGTATAGGACGGAAGCACACCGGGGTTATATTGCGGTATCGATCAGGCTTCCTCTCATTACACCTACACGCCGCTGCTATTCTTTATCCTTAATACATCCTCTACTGATTACTAATACACCATCATAGGTAATGAGAATGAATAGGCATGTGTGTTTAGAGTGTGTGTACATGTACACAGTGTTTCCCCTTGGGAAAGGGCATGTACAAGCTTGCTTAATGATTCGATTAAAATGGACTGTAGCACTTAGGTAAAGTACATATGCGAGATGAAGCGCTAAATAAGTGAGGACATTACCAAAAAAAAAATATATATATATATTTACAGATTGCAGGAACAACAGCAAGTATTTAGAGGAGGAGTGGAATAGAGGATGCCACAACATTATTCAGCAGCACTAATTGAGCTGGGTGTCGTTAAGTCAGCGGCCATAAATCGCATTAATGATGCCGTTGTCGCGGCTAACATTGCAGAGCACTAATTACTTTCTATCTCTGAGCAGCATTGTTGTTAATGCGCATCGTCGTTTGTTTGGAATTTAATACCAGACAGACTTGGATTGAACGATCAAAGAATTGACAAGGTTATGCGACTAGCAGTAATTGGCATTTCAGATGCTCATGAGCTTGCATGAACTTGTAACATCGTTTGGCTGTTGAATTAAGGATATAAAGATACATGGCAGATTTAGATCTCTTTTGTTAATTAGGGTTGTGTTGGTATATATATATATATATATATATATATATATATATATATATATATATATATATATATATATATCTGCAAAGAGCATGCCTGAGATCTCTTGAAGGTTTTGATCTGGTGAAGGACCTAAAAGAATTTTCAAAATATTAAACGCACAGCCATGAAACACATTGAAGTCCAACGTCAACAACAGGAACAAGACGTCCTTCCAACATTGGTGAAAGGACAAGATGAAAACCAGCGAGACTGTCAAGAGATCTACAGCAATGTTAAAGGAGTTGCTGGGATATCTGGTAAGTTTTCACTCTCTGCATGTGACAACAATCACCCGTTCTTTATACAGACTTTGCTTTGTGGTCGTTTAGGTAGATGGTCAAAACCTAGCCCATCTATATCTCCCCAAACTTTGTGGCGAAATATCCCTGTGGGCTCCCCGTCTTTTCTCAATCGGTTTTGGCACCAAGCCTGTAGGCCTCTGTTAGACAGCTGAAAATGAAGAAAAATGTTACCTTCCAACAAAATAACAACCCAAATCACAAATCCAAGTCAACGAAGAAAAAAGATCAATGATTTCTAAATAGCCAGGTCAGATCCCATATCGAAGTGCAGTTGGGAGCCTGTGGAATGACTTGGCGAGGGTGGTACACAGAAGATCTCCTGCGGTTTGATAGATCTGGAGCATTTTTGCAAGGAATAGTGGACAGATATTAGTAAAGCATCCGGGTATTATAGCTTTATTCCCTGAATTATTTCCGTGTGTTATACACGTTTCTAGGATGCTATGTTGCATTTCATGTATAAAAAGATCATTCACCAGTCAGTCATAATATTAAAACCACTCACAGGTACAGTGAGTTAATATAGTTATAACGGGGTGGGATATATTAGCAAGAGAGAACGGTCAGTTCTCAGAATGGAAGTGTTGGAAGCAGGAAAGTGGGCAAGAGTAAGGACCTGAGCAACCGTGACACAAGGCCAAATTGTAGGCTAGATGAGTGACATTCATGTGGTTGTTGGTTTGACACGTGGCACCTACGTAAATGTTTGCAGACCTTTTAAAGTACACCTCGGTAATTGGTATAATGGTAGTCCCTAATGGCAGTAGCCTCTTTCAACAGAATAATGCTACCTGCTGTATTACAGAAATTGTTTTTGAGTGGTTTCTGAATGGTTCCTGGATCTCAAGCCAATCAAGCATCTGTGGGATACGTTGGTCAAACAATTCTGATCCGCGGAGGCTCCGCCTTACGGGATCTGCTGCTAACATCTTGGTCCCAGATACCACAACACACCTGCCAAGGTCTTGTATAGGTCAGAGCAGTTTTGGTGGCCAAAGGGATGTTTCTGGTTGTTTAGTCTATGTATAGACATAATAAGAAATATTATGTCTACATGTATGTATAGACATAATATTTCTTATTATTCATCTGTTCTGATAAATAAGGAGATTTGATTCACGCTGTTTGGAAGACCTTAGTGATAGCAATGAGTTAAAAGATGAATGTATATTTTAGTTATTTTTACGTTCTTCGACTCAATATTAGGTTTAAATGTAAAGTCATGGCACACTTTTGCTCACCTGGTGCGCTTCCGTGTTTCGATAGAGAGCCGTTCTCAGCATAAAATCAGGCATTCAGGTCTCATCATTCACTTGTTCACTCACCCCCGCTTCCTTTTTTTATGTGAGGAGTCAATTCTCACTCCATCTCCATCAGTTATTTTCTCTCTGTCTTGTCACACGACCGACGAAAAAGTTCTGTAAAACACATTGCTAGCATTACCATGGGACCGGGCAGGAAGTGATCCACAACTATCTTCCTCCCAATATCTCTGAAAATTGAAACGATAAATTCTTTCCCTCTGCAATCTATTCCACCTCTCTCTCTTTCTCTCTCTCTCTCTCTTGCGATCTCTCTTTTATTTGCTGTACAAATATGAGTCTTGAGGCAGCCAAGAAGCTGAACCCATCCTCTACTGTCTGAGGAACAATGAAGCAATCAGCACCACGACTGGAGGATAACCAGAAATCTTTTTTTTTTCTCATCTGCGACTGCTTTCTTGTCAGATTCCGACTTCCGTAGCATCAATAAGTGGAACTTTATAATGATGAGATGTTTGTGAATATAGTTTTGTGCACAGCAGAATAAGTGAGCTTTTCATAACGCACACAAAACGTCTTCGCAAAGATTTCTGTGCTTTCTTTCTTTATATATAGTTACGTAGTTATATGTAGTTAATATATAGTATGTATGTATGTTCTCAAACCAGGGTTCTTGGGACACCAAGGGACCCCAAAGGACCAAAAAATCAATTTAAAAACAGCTTGACTTTAAATAAACATAAGTTTAATGAAAAAAATTCTAGTTTTTTGACTCAACTTCCTATATTTCCCTGATGAGCCTAATTATTTTATTTTTAGTTTTACAGGAAAAAGAGGTCTCTAGGTAAAAAAGGGTTAAGAACCCCCGTTTTATACGTTTGGCTCATTTCCGTGATCTGAGGTGATGATGATGCACATCAATCTCGCTCTGCTCTGCTTCCTCACTACCCGCTAATGGCGGGCCAAACCGTTTTCTTTTTCTTCTTTTTTTTTTGCCTGTAGCATTCACAGGCTTATTTGATTTTTGGTGTAATCACTGACTGAGGTACAGCTAAAGTGAAAATGTCCATCAGAGATGCTGTTCAGTGGGTGATGATTGTATTCCCCTTCTTTATCATTTCATCTTCTCTTCCTACACAAACCCGCTTCGAGTTTCCAGTTCTAAACATTCATGTAACAACAGTATACAAAGTCTCTCTGTCTTCTGTCTCTTTTTTCTGTCTCGCTTTTTTCTGTGTTTTTCACCATCTATTTTTCTTTTTTCAGTGTATCCCTTACTGTCTCTCTCAGTGTGTCAATCACTGTCTCTCTGTGTATCACTGACTGTCTCTCTCAGTGTATCCCTTACTGTCTCTCTCAGTGTATCCCTTACTGTCTCTCTGTGTATCCCTTACTGTCTCTCTGTGTATCCCTTACTGTCTCTCTCAGTGTATCTCTTACTGTCTCTCTCAGTGTATCCCTAACTGTCTCTCTCAGTGTATCCCTTACTGTCTCTCTGTGTATCCCTTACTGTCTCTCTCAGTGTATCCCTTACTGTCTCTCTCAGTGTATCCCTTACTGTCTCTCTCTCGGTGTATTAATCACTGTCTCTCTCTGTGTATCCCTTACTGTCTCTCTGTGTATCCCTTACTGTCTCTCTCAGTGTATCCCTTACTGTCTCTCTCAGTGTATCAATCACTGTCTCTCTCTGTGTATCTTTCACTGTCTCTCTCAGTGTATATTTTACTGTCTCTCTCATTGTATCTTTCACTGTCTCTCTCAGTGTATCCCTTACTGTCACTCTCAGTGTATCCCTTACTGTCTCTCTCACTGTATCCCTTACTGTCTCTCTCAGTGTATCTTTCACTGTCTCTCTCAGTGTATCCCTTACTGTCTCTCTTGGGGTATCCATCACTGTCTCTCTCTATGTATCCCTGATTGTCTCCCTGTCTATCTCTTACTGTCTCTCTCTAGGTATTCCATCACTGTATCTCTTGGTGTATACCTCACTGTCTCTCTCAGTGTATCCCTCACTGTCTTTCTTGGTATATCCCTCACTTTCTCTATCTCCCACACTGTTTATCAGTTCATTTTGTTGTGGCATGTTTGTTTTCTCTCCTCACCCCTCTTTACTGTTACATTATTTGATTCACTTAAACAGGTGGTCTAATACTACTGACTAATTAATGTGAATTATAATAACAATCTCTGGAACATTCAGTCACAACGTCAATATTCTCTCTCTCTTTCTCTCTCTCTCTCTTCCCCTCTCTCTTTGACTCTCCCTCCCTCTCTGTGAGTAAGTACACTCCTTCTTCTGCTGGAGTGATTAAAGTCTGGTGAACTGGAAAGCTGATTGCGTTTTAAAGAACGTCCCTATGCTTTTGAGATATTTGCAGATAGGAGATTACACCGGGTTGAGGGCTACATGGAGTGTTAAATCCAACACTGAGACCGAAATAGCATGTTGAATCAGATTGAGTGTTCTGGCACCATGATCAGCTCCTCGCTCTCTCATCAGTAAATTAGAGAAAAGTTAATGGCCTAGCCGTTCATCTTTTCAGGCTCTCAAAGCACCTCTTACCTCCCTCGCACACACCTACATTTCCCATCTGCCCTAGCCATACAGATGGAGGTCTTTTCACTGTCTTCAACATAAACAAAAGTACACATACTTCTAATACACTGAAAATGTGAAAAAGCAGAAGTGTGTTAGAGTGCAACATAAAATATTTGAGTGGAAAGAAAGACAGAAAGAAAGAAAGAAAGAAAGAAAGAAAGAAAGAAAGAAAGAAAGAAAGAAATGAGTAATGAGAAGCTGAATTTTTTTTTTTATCGTAACATGTAACTACCTCGGATCCTAACTAGATCCTAACTTGAAATTAGTTTATAGAAGTAAGTCGGTGTTCATGTGGAATAATATCAAGTTAATCATTCATTCATTCATTCATTCATCTTCTACCGCTTATCCGAACTACCTCGGGTCACGGGGAGCCTGTGCCTATCTCAGGCGTCATCAGGCATCAAGGCAGGATACACCTTGGATGGAGTGCCAACCCATCGCAGGGCACACACACACACTCATTCACTCACGCAATCACACACTAGGGACAATTTTCCAGAGATGCCAATCAACCTACCATGCATGTCTTTGGACCGGGGGAGGAAACTGGAGTACCCGGAGGAAACCCCCGAGGCACAGGGAGAACATGCAAACTCCACACACACAAGGTGGAGGCAGGAATCGAACCCCGACCCTGGAGGTGTGAGGCGAACGTGCTAACCACTAAGCCACCGTGCCCCCTTCAAGTTAATCAAACATTTATTATATTTTATTATTTGCTTTTTTCTCATATAATTTATATTTCACTTTCTATTCATATATTTTACTAACAGTTAATAATTAGCACAAGCTAAAATGCCCACATATAACTGTCTTAGGAAGTGCATATGGTTTCCTATTATTTTATAATTATAATTATTATTAATCGGTTTATTTGTAGAATAAAATATTCACTAGAATTATTATTATTATTATTATTATTATTATTATTATTATTTGAATGTTTTGTGTTTTTTTAGATTTAATATTTATTTTATTTATTTCTTTTTATTTCTTTTTTTAGATTTTATTTACTTTTTTGCCTGAGTAATAGGACTGCAGATTGAATTACTCACTGTATTATTTTTTTGCTGGTGTTGCTATGCTCGTGCGATTTCACCTTTTTATTTTCATCCTCACTGTGTCTCCAGCTCTAAACTCGGGAGATTAATGTGTCTCTGGACTTGCCCTTTTTTGTCCAGTCCTGACACAATCTCACTATCCTTTTTTTTTTTTTTAAGTGTTTTTTTTTCCTGACATACACTCTAGACATCCACATTGGGGTTAGTCAGCAGAGTTGCGTAGAAAGATTGAATATTTTAATTGGAGCATCTGTAATGGCGCACGCTTTAAACACGTCTGCTGTCTGCTGTCAGAAATCAGAACGAGCCGTGACTCGACTGCAACTGACTAACCTGAACTCTCAGCTGGTGTATCTCTGACATGCCTGATAAAGAGTCGTGTCATGTCGAGACTCCTGAAAGGTCCCGCGTGCTTCTGACAGTGAGCGAAAGAAATACTCTAAATATATGTTGAGTATAAGTCAAATAAGCTATGAAATATGACTAACAGTACTGCATATTGTATCTCTCACTAAGATAGTTTTGATTTGTCTGTTTCAACACACTTCATGTTAACGTCTTACCGTTAAGAGCTTAGCATCAGCTTGCTAGCTACTAAAGCTAGACATGGAAGCAAACAAGATCTGGAGTTTAAAGAATTTTAGCACTTACTTAAAAGAGAAAGTAAAGTTATTCAGTCGTTTCTGTATTTTCTAGTAAATACGAGAGAATGAATGAGTCAGTGAGCGAGTTCCAAATCATCACATCTCCTCAAATAACCTTAAATATCTGTCTGTAGGTTGGTGACATAATCCAATTTTTCAGTAAAACGCTTCTTTTTTTGCTCATCTTTCTTCCTACAGTACTCTGTTTTATAAACCGAGATAAAAAACTCTTTCATGTGCATGAAAAGGTTTTCAAGATAAAAAAAGACCTTCATCCATATACGGTTCCTATTGAACCGAACATAAGAGCATATTCAAAAGGACATTTCTTGTTGCCTCACGGAGTTTTTGCCAGTATTTTATTTTATTTTAATGTATTTATTAATGCATTTTTTACATATTTTATTTTTTTCTTCCGGATATTTTACAGTAACACAAAAAACAAAACAAAAAAAACCCAAGTTCGAGTCAGAGAGAAATGTGTATGTCATGCTTTTGCAATGACAAATCAATTTCACAGAGTAGAACGATCGTTAAAACGACTCCGAGTTCATCAAAACTTGTGTTTGACATTTTAGGAGTCCCTTGATTGAGAACTCACTTGAACAGTTTAAAAATGACATTTTGAAAGTAGCGGAATTTGTATATCAGCTTGATTTGTTTTAATAATAATAATAATAATAATAATAATTAAAGCTGCAAGCAGCATTTCCCGGGTTCAAGCGTTTAAGGCCTGTAGGGAGTTTAAGGCCTTAAAGGATTTTCACATACACAAAGTGACCCACAAGTTACAGAGGGTGGCACCCGCTCCTAACCTAGTGTCTCTAATACAGAAAAGCTTACCAACGTGTTGCACAATATATGTCATGTGAAGTACTCACCTGTCCAGTTTTCCCTAAAATAAACAAAGTCATATCCATAAAGCGAAGAAACACAAGCATCCAAAATGCACTATAGCGAAAAAATTTAATGGCAGAAATGAAATCAGATATATATGTTTTTTAAGTCATGAGCCAAGGATTCCAATGATATAAAGCACTTGAGATTTGGATATACGGTTTGGGAGTTATGCGCACAAACGCGTTGAGGGGCGCTGAAGCGCCCCAAATTGTCCGATTCCGCTGAGACCTTGGTCCTGAGTAACTGTGACCAGTACTACCATCTGACCAAGTTTGAGCTCTCTAGGCCTTACGGTTTGGGCTGCACGATCATTTCTAGGGTGGAATAATAATAATAATAATAATAATAATAATAAAATAATAATAATAATAATAATAAAAATCCTAGCAAAAACAATAGGTTTCCAGCGCTTTGCGCTTGAACCCTAATAATAATAATAGAGAAATCGCAATGAAAGTGCAATTTGGTGTTTTGTCTTGTTTTTTTTCCTCTGATTTTTTTCTTAGCATTTGTTTAATGGCATAGATTAAGGAAGAAATCAAATGTGTGATGCAGTTCAATATATTCAGTCCAATCACATGTTCTGTTTTTTTTTTTTTTTTTTAGATTTTTTTTATTTTATTTTTCAACGATTACATTTCTTTTATTTATTAATGAAGAACGTGCATTTTTTGAACTCATCGTTCAATGCCAAGTTCCTGTTATGACTTACTATGACATTATAGCAGCTATGAACAGCTTGTTTTGAGGTTAATAATAAAACAGAGTCATGCAGATTGACGTTCGCTAAAAAAACGATCAAAGAGAAATCTCCTGACCAATCGGAATCGAGAACAGAAACAGTGTTTTAATATGTGTATTCTGGCTATTTTAGAAATAATTTTAAAAATATATAAAAGGATGACAGCCAGGTTTATTGATGTATTCGGTGTAATAAGACATGATACATAAGACTTTACTTCTTAGCAGCTTGAGGGATTAAAAAGAATGGTCGTTCTGTATCCTCTGAATCCCTGGTGGATTAATTTCTTTCATTCGACACTGCTTTCTTAAAATTGTGTACCAACGAGCATTCAGTACATTTAATCTCTTTAGTATGAGGTACATTTATTTACAGTTAAGTATATATTCATGTGGGAAGACTGAGAAACCTTTTTAGAGCTGTGTAACCGAAGATGGCCTTGATGATCACAGGATCAGATCTGCTCTGCGTAAACCTCTCGCCTTCTTGTCTTCCAGCTCCACCAGCTTTGAAACTCTCAGTTAACGAGACCTACGTGGTGGACCCAGGCCAGGATGTCACCATGTCGTGTGAGGTCACAGCAGGTTTCCCGACGCCGACCGTGACCTGGGCGCGATACCCCTCCCCCTTGCCACGTCGAGCCATCATCCGTGGTGGCTCTCTAACTCTGCGCTCCGTCACTCCAGCTGACTCGGGGGTCTACAACTGCACCGCTGTCAACAATGTGGGCAACCCAGCCAGGAGAAACGTCAACCTCGTTGTTAGAAGTATGTGTGTATTACACTATCTATATTTATACTCTTTATCCTTTGTATATTTTCCAACTGCATAAAGGATTTATAACATGAGTTAGTCCTCATGTTGCACTCCTGTATCTCTGGAATGTACCATTTAGATCAGGGGTAGATTCAGATAAGATTTCAGGGTCAAGTTTAAAATTCACTACATACATGTATGAAGGTTGGGATAAGCAACTAACCTGGTTTTAATCATAAGTAGCTAGTTTATTGCTGTAAATATTAAGAGTTAAGGTTTTGTACTGGTGCTTCATAGTACCATTAGACAAACAACTTCCTAATTGATGAGATTTTTTTAAATAGTTACACAAAATTAAATGCATGTGATTGGATAACTAAAGGATCTGGAACAGAATCCAATCCCGTTCCTGTTTGGAAAAGTCAAGACATCAGAACTATGTTTGTATACAGACCAGAATCTTGCCAGATAACAACCCCTAGTCTAGATCCTACAAGGCTGCTAACAGAATTTAGTTTGCTGATTTGGACCTGTTGGAAACTTGTCCTCTTTCTTTTATCCACCTGGCTTTTCTCTTCTCTCGTCCTTTTGTTGATTCCGCCCAGCAATGAAGAACCTGACGTTCCAGATCACGCCTGATTCGAACAAGGACAGCGAGAGCATCCAGATGGGTCGTGACCTCAAGCTGTCCTGCCACGTGGACGCTCAGCCCCAGGATAAGGTCAACTACACCTGGTACAAGAACAATGCCCCTGTGAACCCGTCAGACAGTCTCATTGTGCTGCGCAGTGACCCGGACATGCCCCCTGGCACCAGCAGCCTGGAGATTGTAGACATGAAGTTCCGGGATCAAGCCACCTACAGCTGCCTAGCCAACTTTCCTGGCAGTAATGTTCTCGAACTCAGAGTGGACATCAACATCACACAAAGCAGCGGTGAGCAGACATTTCATCTCCTTTACTTTTTCTTTACCCCTTTCTGTCTTCAGTCATGTTTTATTCATAGTAACCATAATAAGCATTTTATATGAGTTAAGTTATAGGGACAATCTTCGAAAAACATCAACTTAAACAGCCTCTTGTAGACTTCATACCTTAGAGAACATCTACGCAAAAAAAAAGTTCAAACAGTAAAAATCCTGGAAGTTTTGGCCTTCCACATTTCAATAGAGTGTAGTTGTTACTTCAACATCAGCCAGTTATCTTCCATCAGGATAAATGAAGCTTTACAAGGCTTACAAATAAGTAGTAGCTTTGGTTTCCTTTGTGTTTTAGGGCAGCATGTAAGAACTGGCTTCTGAGTGCTCTAATTGGTTAAAGGTGCTTGGACACCGCAGCTTGCATTTTAAAATCCGCTGCGATAATATCCTTATCTGCGTGTATTGAGCAGACAAATAATGATTAGCTTTGGGGTTGCATTAATTGATAGCAAAGCTCATTATAGATCTACTACCATTACACCAAAGATGAACAGTGAATTAAAGAACATTCCGGATATCTGTAGTGTTTGAATGGCAGACTCTGGTCTGCAGGTATATTGAATATAAGGATACTTGGTAAAGAATGTGTGTTCAGATTATATCTAGGGCTTCAGTTCAGGTAGCTGGTCATCTTAACTTTTGTGCAAGAGTGGGCGGTCCGGCTATCTTTACTCGCATGCGGTAGAGAGCCTTTAATTTCCGGCAGGAGTGGGCAGACAGGACGGATTGGTCAAACTTTGTGCTGGAGGATTCAGTTCTACATCCGTCCCATTTTTAACACACTCAGTTTGGCACCGGTGAGGCATCTCGACAGATTTTTGGCCATCTACCCAAACCTCTGTTTTACTCAAACCTACCTCAAATCAAGCAGTGGCTAATTTATCTTTGGTCACAGATGCCTTTGAAAAATGGATTATATTCAAATTCAAATCGAATTAAAAATGAAGTTTTCTTCCATCGCTGTCAGAGTGAGCATGATTTGGACTTTTAAGTTGTTGCCATTTAAACTACACAAGCATTGCCAAAACCCCTCCAGGTTAATGAAACCATATTTTAAATCACCACAGCTTCTTGGGCACATCTTGGATGGGAAAAGAGCACCATAAATGGTGATGATGTGAGAGATAAACTCTTGTTGAATTCAGCTTTTGGCTTTCCTTTGTAGATGTCCATGCCATATAAAAAAAGGAAGCAGAAAAACGCCTTCTCTTGTCACCAATTGGTCTTTCCCTTGGGAGATAGTTGTGCATGCTGGGATTCCCTGTGCAACCTCTGTAATCTCTTGTACTTTCTTCTTAGGAAGGACCTTTGGCTCACTTTCTTTGTTCTTACTCCTTTCAAAACTTTTGACCTTCTGTGGGTGTTACAGTGGCTTTTTTTGGCTCTACTCCCTACCATGATCAATCACCTCTACACTTTCTCTCTCTCTCTCTCTCTCTCTCTCTCTCTCTCTCTCACTCACTCTCTCTCTCCTCTTTCTCTCTCTATCTTTTTCCTCTCTCACTCTCTCAGTAATCTTCTCTGTGCTCAATTCATGCCACATGCATTTCCTTTCCAGACCACCACAGCCAATGTCAGAGTTTTAGTAATAGAATTGTTTCTGCTAAATTCTTTATTTCACATCATTCTTTCTTGCTCTCTCTCACCTTGATTTAACGTGCAACCTGAAAGTAAATTCACATTTGTTGACACTCATGCATCTCAGATGTTGCTCATTTAAAATACTATATATGCGTTAAAACATTACAGGTACCGGGTTTTGTGCAATAAATAAATGTTTATATATATATATATATATATATATATATATATATATATATATATATATATATATATATATATATATATATAATTTATTTTTTTATTTTTTTTCCACTAAAGATAGAACAGAGTTGAGATTTCACATCATTTCATTAGAAAATGAAATTGAATGCTTAACGTTCACCAAGCTACCTTGAGAGAGCTGTGAAGAGAAATAATTGCACCACATACATCCAGGGATGTCTATGTATAACTATTTACATATTATAAATATTGACAACTTTGATCTACAACTCTGAATGAGAAGAAAGTCCCTCATATTTAGGAGAGGGTTGAGTTCTACTTACAGTAAGTTGAATAAAATGGCCTGTGTGCAGTTCAACAGAGTCTAAGCTTAAAAAAACCAAAAGACTTGCACTTAAGCCCAGTAAAATATAGTGGGGTAGAAGATACTGACTGAGGAAGCTGATTTTTCCCTTTGAATTCCCTTTCCCTTCAAATGATGTTCTATAAAAGCAGAAAAAATTAAATCAAAGTATATTGCTTGCAATACAATGCAGGAACAATCCTAGTTGCAGTTATCATGCTTATCAAATCTGTTTTTTGTTTTTTTTGAACAAGCAGACTTCCACCGTGATTAGTCATCTTTTTTTTCTTTTTTTTTTCTTTTTGTAGAATAGCACTTGATCCAACTCATGATATCATAATGTATGCTCAGGATATAGGTGCCAGTGTTGGGGTTCGTTTGATGTGCTGTCATATACATTGCATGTAGTCCTGGAGCAAGTTTTCAAAATACTGCTTTTCGAAATGCTTAAAAGATTTTAAATGTAAGTCATTATGAAAAATCTGATAAACAATATCTTCTGCATGTCAATAAATTTCAGTTGCTTAAATATCATGGTCACCATCAGCCAATCATCTTTCATCACTCAGGGTCAGAAGAAAATCCTATGCAATATTAGATCATTTGGTTTTTTTTTTGTTTGTTTGTTATGGTTTAAAGTGAGTTTTAGCTTTACACTCATTTTGAGTCCAGATATTGCCGATCTGTATATTTATATCTCTCACTTTTCCATTTTTTAGTAATTCCTCCAGTTCTGACCGTACCTGCTGGAGGAAGTGTGGTCAATGCGAGTGAAGGTGGGAATGCAGAGCTGGTCTGCCTGGTTGAGGGGAAGCCTCGTCCCCCAGTGCTCTGGTCCCGGGCTAATAAAGACTTGCCCATGCCGTCTGGCGAGTGGGTGACGGAAACTCGCGATGGACGCCTCCGCCTCACCAACGTCACACGAGATATGGCAGGGGTTTATCGATGCCAAACGGCACCGTACAATGGCCTCAACATCAAACGCAGGCTGTCGCAGGTGCAGCTCAATGTGGAGTGTGAGTACTCGTGTGTTGAATCTGTACTACAGTCCAACTACAACCACATTATTTACCACCTTTATAGAGAAACTTCACTCCTAAATACCCCCAGCAACACCCACCTTTCTCTACTCACAGTGGATTTTCAAGCTTTTATCATTTGACTAAAATCATTGCTTACCCTGATTTACACAGAGCTATTACACAAATTGATGGCAAGACATAAAACACCATTATAATAAAAAAAAAAAAAAAAACTACAGCGTTGAAGAGTTCAGAATTTTATCACAGTAAATGCTGTGATTAGATCTGGTTTGATGAAGCTTGTTCTAAAGTGCTGTTAATCTGGGCTTTAACACAGAGCTTTGAGTGAGTTCCTTTGGGACATGTCCAACAACCATACACACACACACACACACACAAACAACATATTCCATTAAAACACTCCTAAAAGATGCCTATTATCATTGTGTTTAAATGCGGCCTTTTGGAAGCAGCTCATGCGTTAATGCATTTACGCTCTCAATAATGCGTCCATTATGACGCCTGCCGAAAGTGTGTTCCCTAAGAGCCCAAGCTAAAGAGGCTCAGAGTTCATTAGCGTCGAGGATAACTCAGTATCATTCAATGCTCTTCAGTCCTTTTCTCATGAGGCCATTAGCCCAGAGCGATGTACTACGCCGTAATAATGTAGGTTATGTATTGAACTTGGTCTTGCAGAACTGATCCCCTGTGAGCATTAGGCACAAGTAGGAACACAGACAAAAGGGTTCGGGGATAAATTTGGAAGACTCGCAGGATTTCTGAGCCAGACTTGAGCGTAAACATTGTAGACATATGTATGCATAGTGCTTAGATGCAAATGAAAGCTTTGTCCCAAATGATGTACTCTTGAAGACACAACAAGGGATAATTTAAAACATTTGTAAGACGTGTAGTCCAACGGAGTGCCGTCGACCATCTTGGAAATTTTTTCTCGTTCGGCATCAGCGCCTGATAGCCCAGCCCATTTTCCACCACGTAACAAAGCTGTGATTTTCGACGGCATGTTGTGTCCAACGTTCCAATTGAAATGCTCTTGTTTTTGTTGAAATTTTTCGAATGAACACACTAGTCACTTCAAAAAACGACTATGAACATTGCGTAAGTAAGCGACGATGATTATATTGATTGTTTCAGTCTTGTCCTGTTGCAAGCAGTGCCAGCAAAAAAGTGCCATTGCGAACAATGTTGTACGATTTGTAAATTTAATCGAATTGAACTCATTTGATTGTGTTTTTACTCCTCAACAATCGTAACGTGTGATTTAACCAGTCTCGACTTCCACTTATCCGCTACGATTACGGGTGACATGCTCCCTCCATCCTACCTACCTCCGCTCTGTTTGCTCTGTTTTGTTCGGAGTGAACGATTCACTAAAATGACTGTCATTTTTCACCAGCATCTCTGTAATTACCACAATCGTCTCCTTTCCATTAGCTTATCTCCTATTTCCTGTTTTCTTTATACACACACTCTACTTTCTCTCCCTTGTTCTCCCAGTGTAGCTCTCTCCATCCTCCCTTTTCAAGACTCATCCTCTTTTTGTGGGTTAAACGTTGATCGTCATGAGGTCAAAAGTTGTGCCATTGAAGCTACCACCAATAAGGAAAACCTTTATTTCTAAGAGTGTGCACACTAAACACAGCACATTTTCTTATTGTAAGGGATGTAATTGCTGCACAGGTCAAACCATAGACCTGTGATCTGTTGCCCTAGGTCACGGCTATACAAATACCCGAGGAGTCTCGTTGGTTTTGGATGGGAAACCAAACAGGATTTGAAGAATAAGTTGTCTCTGTCTCTACCGTTCCCTGTAGACTTCCTTCTCTGGCATTACAGATACTTCCCACAGAGACTGTTGGCTTTACCTTATAATTCCCTCTTAATGTTTTGCCAGCATGGTGGTACCCACATGGGGCTTTGCCATCTTGTAAATGAGGACCGCGTTCATGGGAGAAGCTTGTGTACGGGTTGGCGAATACGGAGTACGAGTGAGATTCGAGGATTATATGTGGAAGAATAAACGAGTTTGTAAACAAGTTTTTAATGAAGAGAGGGTTACGTATGAGGGGCTTTGAGTCGTGGTTCATTTCATCATAATAAAATTATGATGTTACCATTTGATGACTTGGAATTCATCTAATTGGAGTTCTTCACGATCTGTGGTGTACAATTACGGTACAACAGCCAGTATTAAAGGCTCACTCGTTGAGTTAATCGATCGCCTTCATGCTAATTACATGTGAATGAAAGGAACAAGAGCAGTTTAATCAGACCCCAAAAAAATGACTCTTACTTCTGTGTTTATTTCAGAAGATATAAAAAACAAAAGGAAATTTTTACTTGCTTAACTCCAGAATACTTTATTAAAAACAGGTCCAAGGAATGGTTAAATAAAACAAATATATGTAAGAAATAAAACAGTGTTGGTGGTGATATGCAGTCTGATCGAAAGGTTAATGATGTGCCAATTAACCATTTATAGTTTCATTTAATGTTGTGGAACATCGTTGAATCTTGTTTGTTCCTGTTATCATCGGAACAAACAAAGGATTCAAATATGCCGTCATCTTATGTTAAATTGTGCCAATTTTGTCCTTATTTTTTTGTAACTGGTTGAGTGGTGAGAAACCATAAAGCCCTCGTTCATTCGTTCAGACTTTCCTGTGGTGGAAAACTTTATCTTTGACTGATTCAAATCATCCTCACTAGAGACTCAACAACTATGATACAAATATTAACAATTGCATGCTTTTTTCTGTGTATCTGGAATATCCACCATCCAGATCCCTGTATAATTTAAATTAATGCAATGATATAAATGCAATATGGTTAGAATGGCCTACCATTAATTTATTAACGAGAACCTTTTGACCAGTCGGAACTGCACATGTATTTCCATTATTTCATTTGCAATTCCAAAGTGAAGCTTGTTAATTTCTCTGTAGTTAGAGGAGACTCCATCAACTGCTATATGAAATAATGAGATGAAAAAAAGAAATGCTGCTCTTCTTTACACCATTTTTTACCATCTCTTCTTTTCAGACCCTCCTGTGGTAGACCCGGTCTACCAGGATGTCCGCTCTCCGAACTACAAGCCTGTCATTTTGCGCTGCATAGTTCTCAAGTCTAATCCAAACCGCGTAGCTAACGCACGTTGGTATCGGAACACGATTCCGATCCGCACTCCACCCGTGGACCCTCAAGACGTCCCTCAGCTCCGCTTTACACTCGATCCCACTAACAATGGCACGTACGAGTGTAAAGTCAGCAACGGGGTCGGCACCTCTACTTGCACCTTCCTCGTCTCAGGTACCCAGTCTGTTATATCATTCACAGTTATAAACCGTGTAAAGAATGTGAAACCGTATAAGAACTCATCATCAGGTTTGAGAATACTCCTGAGGGCAGGCGTATAAGAAAAAATAAAACACGATAAGACGCTTTTAGAACATTGCAGATACGAACAACGGTTCATTAGCATAATGCGATTATCAGCACATCAGTCTATGTTTCAACACTTACAACCATGTAAACATGAACCTCCTGATGGTTTCTCATTCAGTCCGTTCTCTCAACTAGATTTCTTATTAAACATAACTGTTTGTTATGTCTGAAGCTTTGCTGGCTCCTGTCATGACCTCTTAATCCAAAACAATCATAAAGCAGACAAAATAATAACAAATCACTTTGTATTTCAAAACGTCTATTGATGTTTTTTTTTTGAGGATCAAGTATATTATTGCCATACAAACGAAGTTTCAGATAAATACAAGACGCTAATTTTTTTTCTCAGCCCTAGTGACATTCAGACATTTTCCCAAACCCCGAACCTCTGCTTTGTCTATGAAAGCTTTAAGCTGCTTTTGCTCTAAACACATTTCCTGTGTTTTATTCATCAGTCGCTCAAACAAACCGGAACAAAAAAGAAAGGATCTCTTAAAAGAAACAGATTTTTGTTTTGTGCGAGCGCAGGTGCTCCGTCAGTGTTCACACACAGTACATCTGTCACACACATAAATCTCACACTAATATATCTCACACACACCTACATGCAGCTCTCACACACCTACACACACACACCTCTAATGATGAGATACAAGCGTACAGGTCTGCAACACTGCCGCATGTTCCTGATACCCAAACTCATTATTCATGTTTCATACGAACCTCACGTTATTGTAGACGTGCGTCTCATTACGCTGAAGAGAAGATCGGGCTGTAATTAGAACCTTTTTAATCACGGTTCATATATAGCGATAACACCATACAGTAGCTCGCGTATACATTTGTGTTTAAAAATCCATCAGGGACGAGTTTCAAGCTTCCTGATAGTTTCATTCCAGCATAAGTTCATTTTCTTTAGTAATAATGTGATTAAATTTCCATGTGATAAAATTTCCTATAACGATAGTGTAGTCTGAAGGCTACGCTAAATTATACACTTCTAAACTAAAAAAAAAAAAAACAATTTCAATTACTTCCGTTTTGCGTGATGATGTTAACAGTAGACATTTTTCCTCACTGCTGTTGCCTCTGGTTTGCAGTTTGAGCTCGAGTCCTGATGTCTGAAATAATCCGCCTTGAGAATTTTAACAGCCTAATATTCCTATCCGGGGGTCCTGATGACGCTGCTTTATGACGGTTAAAAGTGCCGAATAAAACCGTACAGATGTTTCATTTCACAGAGGGAGTCCTGTTTATATGGGAACAGTGTGAGATTTTTATTTTTTTTATTGTTTTTTGCAGTACAGAAATGACCCCAAGCACGTGATAAACGGAAATGGACTTATTGTAGATTGATTTGAATTGAAATGGATGTAAAATAAAAGATTGACAAATGTCGCTAATATGGTGAAATTATAGAGAGTATAAATATGATATGATTTAGCACTAAACGTACGAAACCACCTTAACCCGCTTGTAGGATTTTTCCTTCCCTTATAAAGTGAAAAGCTCATCTGTGCCTCAGTGAAACATCTTTCTCAGTGTGGCAGCTAAAAGTGTACTATTGCTATCATCTAGATTCATCTAACCACTGCTCACAGTTAGAGCTATTCTCTCTCTCTCTCTCTCTCTCTCTCTCTCTCTCTCTCTCTCTCTCGCTCTCTCTCTCGCTCTTTCTCTCTCTCTCGCTCTCTCTCTCAAAAAAAAAAAAAAATCTCAGTGATCATTTTGTTCAAGATTACAAGCTGTAACAATCCATTTTCCCCCTCCTGTGAACCAGATACAGTGCTACAAGCCACATTGTTTTCTCTGTTCAAGGCACATTCTGTTATAGCCGTCTTCTTAGGAATAAATTGGGCACTGACCCGTCCATGTTCGCATGCGCCGCCTGGCGAAATGAGCTCGAGATTAGTTTTTTACAGACTAGAGGACATCTTCAAAGATTCCCTGAACACAACAGACAGTGTGTATGTATTTGTGTGTGTGCGTGTGTGTGTGTTTGTGTATGCACGCACAATGCAGTGGTTTAATTTGACTTCTTAAAATTTTCCAGCATGCCGCCTGCAGTATAATTGGGACATGACCCATATTGTGTCAGTCCACATCCACTCATTTAATTTAGAGAACGGTTTAAGGATGTTCGACACGGTATTCATTTAAACACCGATCTCGTATACACTAGTCACGGTATTCCTGAAGGTTGAGTAAAAATATCACATTTCAGGGTGGAAGTTATTAGAATATTGAGGGCTACTGTTTCAAAAAGCTGTACTTTTGAAGAATTGAAAATTTTTTTTTTTAGATTTTTGTTTTTTTCCCCTAATGTTTAAACATAACCAACTTATATCTTTTTTCCACGTATATAACTTTTGTGATGTTCTAGTGACCAAGTTACCTATTTAACATCATCAACTATCCAGTTTCTGTGAAAATGTACCCGCTGCACACAATCACAGTACTCCGTAAACAGAAACCCGACGGTGTTCCGACAATTTTTATAACAGATTTCAATTCCACCGACAGGAAGGAGCGCCAGTGTTCTGCCAGAAAGGGTTAAAAACCCTACATGTGATCTTGATGTAAAGATTTGTGATGTGTTTGAGACAAGATACCAGACTGTAAATCTACAGTGTCTGCTAGAAAGAAATCAGCACCGGACTTTCTTCTTTATATCGTTGCTGTCAGACGGAATCCTCATATCTCCAGAACCGTTATTTTTCAGGAAATTTAAAAAAACGCCGTACCTTATCTGCAGTGCACAGGGTTTAGTCCGCGTTGCAGTGGATTGTCTTGCACTAAATTCCTGTCCTCAGACGAGCACCAGAACTAGCAGGGGTCAAGATTTTTTTTTCTTTGAGCCCAGTGTTTTGAAGACATTTACCTCAGAAGACGTGTTGATTCGTTGCGACTCTTCTTGAGGAGAAATATGCCGTGAAGCTCTCCCGCGGAGTGAGGAAGAGGTGGACAGTTGAAGTGTCCAATGGAGTTATGAGATTTGCGCTCAAGCTATTTTCAAGACTTTAGATTGGTTAATAACTTGTAAAAATAACAGACCCACGTGGGGACTGACCAATAGCATCGATATGTGAAAAAATATGAAATTGACCAAATTTGGACATACGAGGTTTCCGCCCAACAGCGACGATATATAACAGCCTTTTATTCTGCAATTATTTAAATTCTTTTATTGATGCGTTATTTCCAGATTCTCTTTTGAGTCAAAATGCACTTTCTATTACTAGTATTAACCTCATATCAGTCATATTTGCATTATAAATTTTATATTAATGAATTTATTAAATATTTATATATTTTGTGTTTTTTCTTTTGTTCCTCCCAAACCCACCTCAGCTCGACCGTACATCGCCGAATTTTACTTTGACACGCCGAACCCCATCCGCATCCTAAAGGGCAGCAACTACTCTTATAACTTGCAGTGGACGCAGAGAGAACCGAACACTACGGACAAAGTCATCGGCTATTGGATCAGCGTCCAGCAGGTAACATGCAGACGCTTACACACGAGCATACTTCGAGATGAAGGCTGTAACGCAATACCTGGGTCTGTCCAGTGCTTCAGATAGATGTTCATATCTGTATTCAGATTTAAACTTGAAGTTTGTGCATTTCTTTCATGACATTTTCTAATTAAGCTCCTTAACAGCTTCCATTTAAACCTTTGAAACCCTCATTTTGAAGGTATTTATGAACGTGATGTTTTTTGGCTCATGAGCTTCAAATCTGACCCATGAACTTCATGCTTGAACACATACCATCATGGAACTCACTCTCATGATTTTTAGACCTTAATCCCTATCCTGAAATACACATGTTTTCCCAGTCAGACTCCCTATGATCTTATGACCCTATGACCTCCTTTTCTGTTTAGATTTTCATCACATTTTCTATTTGATCCGGATAATGTATTCATATTCACAGTGCCAGAGGGAATCATCACACACACAAATACCGATATCGATCGAGCACAGAATTATAATATATTTCTAAATATAGACACTGACAGTTGGAGACGACCACACACCTTAATTCGGATTCATTTCTGCTAAAATAGGGCTGTCGGGTTGGAAGTGTGATCTGTCGGGAAAGAAAGTTCAGACGTATATTCCTTTTACTTTCCTTCCTTTTTCCCCCCTCTATCTTCCTCTTTTGCTCGCTGACTATTGAGTGTGGCTGTGAGTGAATAAATAGGCTGAACAAATGTTTGTTTATAATAGGAGTCCGGGGAATAGTACGGGCCGAGCAGAGAGCAGATCGATCAGAGCTTGTGCTGCATTAACAACACTCTCAGAAGACACCCCTCAAAGGGGACACACACACACACACACACACACACACACACACATTCTTAAATCAGTGTGCTCAATTTTTTCTCTCTTTCATCACTAAGATCCATCATTCAGCTTCCTTTTTTTCTGGCTGTCACACTCTTTTTTTCCTCCCCTACTGCCCTATATTCTCTTTCTCTCCCTCACTCGCTCTTGTGTGCTTTCACAAGCTCAGCTCCCTCACACGCTCTTTGCTTTCCTTCTGTGTTTCCAAATCTGTCACTTTCCATCTTCTTATTTCCCATCTCCTTTGCCTACACTTTTTATTTCATCCTCTTCTTGTTTTTCTCCATCTCTTTCTCATCCTGTCTTTCAATATTAAAAAAAAAAAAAAACAAGCTTCATTCTTAGGAAATCTCACTGCTTTCTCGTCGGAAAACTCTTTGGATGTCTCTGGTTTTAAAAAAAAAAAAAAAAAAAAAAAAAGACGAAAAATCATTAACGTTCCTTTTTTTTTTCTTTCATGGAAATTATTTAAATTTAGGCTATTTTCTAGCCTTGTGTTATGCGAAAACGGAGGCGGAAGCCGAAGTGGCCGTAAACAAAGTTTCACGGATAATCCGGAAATTAACGGAATTAAAGGAATAATCCGGTGGTGCGCTCTAGGGGCGCGGCCCACAATGTCCGGAACTGATGGGAGGCAGTTCGTGAGAGCCAGGGAAAGTGCGCGCTCAGGAGAAGCGCGGCGCTGGGCTGGATACGGGATAAAGTCCTCCACTAGGCGTAACATCGGATGCTAGACCGACATCCACACGACACGGGGAACTAACGTAACTTAATCTAACTTAAATACACTAATGAATCCGCCCTGCCATCGGCAACGCGGCTTACATAAATACACACACACAGTCAATCACAGGATGGGAAACAGGTGAGGAGACAGGGAGGAGCAGACGAAGGCGTGGCAGACACGTGACAATAATAAAAACATTCGCACGTGTCCAAAGGTCCGCGCTGATCCCTGACAGAACCCCCCCCTTAAGGCGCGGCTCCCGAAGCGCCAAAACCCGACAAGGTCCAGGAGGGGGGGCGAGGCCCACGGTGATTGGCAGGTGAGGGGAGCAAGGACGACGGCGAGGCCAGTGGGGGGAGCAAGGGCCACGGCGAGGTAGGCGAGGGGAGCCAAGGCACACGGCGAGGTAGGTGGGGGGAGCAGGGCACACGGCGGCGCAGCCAAAGAGGGCCGAGCGACGTCCACAGCCGAGCTGAAGGGCCGAAGCGACGTCCGCATCCGAGCCGAAGGGCCGAGCGAAGTCCACAGCCGAGCTGTAGGGCCGAGTGACGTCCACCGCCGAACTGAGGTGCCGAGCAACATCGCCCGACGCACCGCGGCCAAACCCCCGCCTCGGCGACCTGAGAAAAGGGGCGGGAGGGCGAGAAGGATCCTCCGCCTCGGGCCCGCAGCACCCCCAACGGAAAGAGTGAAGCGACTTCCTCCTCGGGATCTGTACCGGAAACGGAGCGGAGTCCTTCACCGGAAACGTGCGGGGCGATGCCGCAGGGCACCAAAAAAAAAGGGGGGCCAACCAGGATGACGACATCCTCCGCGAACGTGGTGAGGATGTCACTGGACTCAGGCCCGGAAGGACTGACGGAACAGTCGAGGGGGGAAGGATCCTCCGCCTCGGACCTGCAGCACCCCCCGCGGAAAAAGTGAAGCGACGTCCTCCTCGGGATCTGTACCGGAAACGGAGCGGCGTCCTTCACCGGAACATGCGGGGCGATGCCGCAGGGCGCCAAACAAAAAAAAAAAAAAAGGGGGGCCAACCAGGATGACGACATCCTCCGCGAACGTGGTGAGGCGACGTCCTCCTCAGGATTGACCGGAAACGGAGCGGCGTCCCTCACTGGAGAAATGCGGAGCGATGTCACTGGACTCAGGCCCGGAAGGACTGACGGAACAGTCCAGGGGGAAGTGAAGCGACGTCCTCCTCGGGAGAAACCGGAAACGGAGAACTAACGTAACTTAATCTAACTTAAATACACTAATGAATCCGCCCTGCCATCGGCAACGCGGCTCACATAAATGCACACACACAGTCAATCACAGGATGGGAAACAGGTGAGGAGACAGGGAGGAGCGGACGAAGGCGTGGCAGACACGTGACAATAATAAAAACATTCGCACGTGTCCAAAGGTCCGCGCTGATCCCTGACACCTTGCTTTGGTCCACAGCTAATTTATTAAAAAAGGTAATTTGTATATTTAACATTGGATATTACTTTATAGTAATTTTATTGTTATTGGATCAGATACAAACGCTGCACATTTACTTTTATTTGTATTTGTACAGTATATGTAATTTATACAGTATATGCTATAATACCACCATTGGATACCACATGACATGAAGTATGTAACAACACAAATGGCCGATGGTTACACAATCCGAATCAAACACAAAAGACACTGCAATCTATAAAAATATCACGAAAGGGAACTACAGCACCTTTCTACAATACAAATAATCTGATGCATGGTGAAAGCAAGCAAAAAAAAACGATCCCTGATCCATGCATATTACGAAGTAGGTTTAATCGGCGAGAACCAAAAGAAAACACGTTTACACAAACTCCAGGTAGTGATGCTGACTATAAAATACTGTAGCACTTCACCTCAGCGAATATCCCACAAGAAAAAAAGCATTTCATTTGAGTCAGAACAGCAAATATCTGTGCCATGTACTGTGTAGCCTTCAGTCAACTGTGACAGAACAGGAAATCAGGCATGTCCAGGTACTTTGGAAAAAGTAATATTCCTCTAAAATGAATCAATAATCCTCGATAGAAGATTAAACCAGTAATCCCTGATTGAAGATTATATTCCCGGAATACAAAGCGTTTTAAGTTAAGCACCTACGACAACAGATACCAAGACCACTTGATGTTTCCAGATTTGGATTGTTAACATTAATGGTTACCATTTGATTTAAAGTTGTTTTATATTTTTTTTTATTGTGACACACAATCTAATATTATCGTTCGTGTCCCAGTGTCCCCACCCCATCCCAGGCCGATACTCGGTACAACCAAATTCGGCATCAATTTCAGACTTGTAAGAAATAAAAAATGCGTAGTGTAAAAATAAGACGATGATGTTGAAGATCTTAATGAAGAACAAGAAGTTTATTCCAGCATAGCAGTGACAAAATACATCAGGTACTTTGGGTTCCTCGGAGTCAATCTGAACCCAGAGCAAATCCTGCTCACGCATTTTATACTGTTTTCCTCTTTGTAGTTTAAATGTGTATTTGAATATGTATTGAGCGTAAGAACTGAGCGTCTCCCAAATGGCTGGGTCACACCTTGTTATTTAGCCAGATGTCTTTAAATGTTAATCACGTTCACGTATACCTTGTCTTGTTATTGTTACAATTGTTATCAGTCAAATAGTCCCTTTAAATGGTCATCGCGGTCACCGCGGTCACGCAGACCTTGGCTTGGTATTGTTACAGTTGTTATCAACCGAATGGTCACTTTAAATGGTCATCGCGGTCACCGCGGTCACGCAGACCTTGGCTTGGTATTGTTACAGTTGTTATCAACCAAATGGTCACTTTAAATGGTAATCGCAGTCACGTAGACCCTTTGTTCGCGGTGATGCTTAATGTCCTGCTGCCGTTCCCATATTTATAATTGAGTCAACTTTATACGTTTAGAGTCCTAAACGTATTACCTTATGATACTTAGATGTGTACCTTGGAGTGAAATTTGGGTGCAATTTCTGTCATTTCTAACAGACTTCTGGTATATGTCTCTATCAGCCTTGCACATCTGGAGCCTGATATTTCTGGAAGAATTGCAGATTAGATGGAACGCTATTGGAGCTCTTGGATTTGAGCAGAACATTTTCACACATTAGTGTTGTTGGTCTTGAGCTGCATGTACACAACGTGTAGATTTGGCAGTATGCTCAGGGTCATTGTGGCGTTAAAACTTCAACCTCAACAATAATCTCAAGTCTCCTGAAGAATAGAACAGCTGCAACTGTTACTTTTGCAATATTCAATTTTGTGTCCAAGTCCCCAACTTTGACGGTAGGTGTCTTCACCTCGATGCTGCCATCACCGTGCTTCACTGTATTCTAATATATCAGCGCTAATAATAAAAATAATAAAAATAATGAGAAAAGCTATTTGTGTCAGTCTAATCCCAATCCTAAAGTTTCAGTGGAAAAGCTGGTACTCAAGACATCTGTGGTATTTTGGTGCTCAGGTGCCACAAAATGACCTGGACCTTGTAAGCTTTCCTCTCTCCAGGGAAGAGCTTAGCTTTATCCAAGCATGATGAGATATCTTTCTCAGTGTCTCAAACGCATCAGCTTGTTTCATTCCCAGAGCAACAGCTGGACCCTTTAGATGCTATCGATAGGACCTGGGATAGAAATAGTGCAGTATATCAACATTATCAACATTTTATAATGAGCTAAAGTTTAAGTGTTTAGGCAACGATATACATATATGGGATGTGGTAGCTCAGTGGTTAAGGTGTTCGACTACTGATCGGAAGGTCATTGGTTCGAATTCCAGGTCCAGCAAGTTGCCACTGCAGGGCCCCTGAGCAAGGCCCTTAACCCTCAATTGCTCAGGTGTATAAACTGAAATAAAAAAGTTCCTTATCGGAACTACCTTGGGTCACGGGGAGTACCCGGAGGAAACCCCCGAGGCACGGGGAGAACATGCAAACTCCACACACACAAGGCGGAGGCAGGAATCGAACCCCCAACCCTGGAGGTGTGAGGCGAACGTGCTAACCACTAAGCCACAGCAAACTAACTAGACTATAAACTGATTTGAAGTATGCCACAGGTAACCCTTTGTAGCACAGGAGGTACTGTATAAAGCTCTTTAGGATAAGCCTCTAGAGGGAAATAATCTTTAAACTTTGGTGTCGCGGAAACTCAGAAACAGCAAGTCACAAGTTTTTTTTCTTCCTGTCAAGCCACAGCAACTTGCCAAAGACAGAAATTATTGATTAAACAAGATATATATATCGTCGCTGTCGGGCAGAAACCTCGTATGTCCAAATTTGGTCAATTTCATATTTTTTCCACATATCGATGCTATTGGTCAGTCCCCACGTGGGTCTGTTATTTTTACAAGTTATTAACCAATCTAAAGTCTTGAAAATAGCTTGAGCGCAAATCTCATAACTCCATTGGACACTTCAACTGTCCACCTCTTCCTCACTCCGCGGGAGAGCTTCGCGGCATATTTCTCCTCAAGAAGAGTCGCAACGAATCAACACGTCTTCTGAGGTAAATGTCTTCAAAACACTGGGCTCAAAGAAAAAAAAATCTTGACCCCTGCTAGTTCTGGTGCTCGTCTGAGGACAGGAATTTAGCACAAGACAATCCACTGCAACGCAGACTAAACCCTGTGCACTGCAGATAAGGTACGGCGTTTTTTTAATTTCCTGAAAAATAACGGTTTTGGAGATACGAGGATTCCGCCCAACAGCGACGATATATATTATCAATTTTTAGTTACTTTTAATGTTGTGGAATGTCTGTTTTCACTAAATCTCACCCTGATGGTTGTTGAAAACCGTAAGCAGTTTATTTTAGGCTGTCCAATTCAGTTTCTAAAAAAACTGCCATGAATTTCTCTTCCTGGAGTTTGTCCAAAATCAGCCCTTGTGTTAAGTGTATTTATTAGCAGCTCGGCCATGTTGTCTTACTCCGTTCTGCCCTCATTATGCCCACCCTGACTCCATTGTAGCAGATGGGATACAGTAATAAAGTGCTCACTGATAAAAGCTACTGACATTTTCAGCATTGTGCAGAATCAGGCATGCATACACAAACACACTTTTTTTTTTTTTTTGCGGATCTCTCTGTCTATCTCACACAGTAATAACAGACCACAAGATTTTTGTCTGGATTTACTGTTTACTCTCCTGTCCAAAGAAATCTTGAGGATCCAAGCAAGCATCTTGAGCAATCAAATGATTTATCTAAAACACCTGAACATGCCTTAGGGCAAGTGTGTGTGCATGTGTGTGTGTGCGTGTGTGTGTGTGTGTGTGTGTGTGTGTGTGTGTGTGTGTGTGTGTGTGAGATCTGGTTCTGTTCTAATAATCCATTTATAAAAACGTGGCTTGTAGTGAACTAAAGAAAGCAGGTGATGGATTACAGCAGGTGGCTGAGTTTAAAACAAGAGCAGGGAAGATTAGCCACTTGTCTTGTGCTAGCATGAATAGCTAACTTTCAACTCCGTAAAATCCATCTCTAGTCAGGGGATTTATTCGGTAGGGAATTTATCGTGACCTTATTAACACGTATTTATCTTTAATAGGTATTTTGAATTAAAAGAAATACATTTTATTGAAAAAAAACTGCAGTTATAGGCATTAATGCACAATTAAATAAAAATGTACGATTTCCAAAAAAAAAAAAAAAAAGTTTTCGTCCAATTTTCCACACAGGACATGGATTGGGAGTTTTGTTTTAAAGCATTGTCCTGTAGTTTTCAGTCATATTTCCATCCATTTTCAGAATCTGCTGTGTTTTCTCTGCTGCTTGGCCGCTGCACAACCCAAACACATAAAATCTTTTTTTTTTTTTTCTCCAAGCATATTTTTGATCATTCTTGTCCACACTACTTGTTTCCAAACTAACCAGACGATTCTCAACCTGAGTATAAAATCCTGATGAATCGGTTAATTAAGTTCTCAGACCTGACAAATTTTTGCACATGCCATAATGCAGTGCACATGCTGTTTTCTCATTTATTTTTTAAGTTAGTGTGTATTAACTTTTGGGAGAAAAAAAAATTGTTTTGCAGAGGTACATCTTTTTTTTTACATTAAAAAAATCAATAAAATGTGTGCACATGGCCAAACTCATAAAAATGTGCATTGTGTGTGTGTGTGTGTGTGTGTGTGTGTGTGTGTGTGTGTGTGTGTGTGTGTGTGCCATATGCATATAACACGGCAACATGCTTTTAGAAGAAAATAATCCATGACCAATTCAGGGTTACTTTTACAATTTCAATCTCTTTTTTTTTTCTTCTCTCTCTCTCTCTCTCTCTCTCTCTCTCTCTCTCTCTCTCTCTCTCTCTCTCTCTCTCTCTCTCTCTCTCTCTCTCTCTCTCTCTCTCTCTCTCTCTCTCTCTCTGTGGTTCTTGTTTACTCTCCTCAATTTGTTCCTCTCTCTCTCTCTCTCTCTCTCTCTCTCTCTCTCTCTCTCTCTCTCTCTCTCTCTCTCTCTCTCTCTCGCTCTCTCTCTCGCTCTCTCGCTCTCTTTCAGATTGCAGGTGCTTTCTTGGCATGATAAACAATTGAACATTTGTATTGCCAAAGAAAATAAAAAGAAGGGTAGACGAAACCAAAACAAAAGATTGTAATAGAAAAATAAAATACGAATAGAGAAAAATAGCATGATGCAAATGATGGACATAAAGACAATTTTATGGCACTGTATAGAGAATAATAGAAAAAAACAAAGGTGAAATAAATAAAATTAAACTCTCTCTCTCTCTGTCTCTCTCTCTTTCTCTCTCTCTCTCTCTCAGTCTCTCTCTCTGTCTCTCTCTCTCTCTCTCTTTCTCTCTCTCTCTCTGTCTCTCTCTCTCTCTCTCTCTCTCTGTCTCTCTCTCTCTCTCTCTCTCAGTCTCTCTTCTTGTCTTTGTTTCTTAATTTCTGTCTTTTGTTTCATGTTTATTTCATATTATTTTCTTAGTGTCTGTCTTTTGTTTCATGTTTATTACATCATTTCTGTCTTTTGTTTCAAAATGTCTTGTGTTTGTTTCTTAATTTCTGTTTTTTTTTTCACATTTATTTCATATTTCTTGCTTTTGTTTCATAATTTCTGGTGTTTGTTAACATGTTTCTGAACTTCTGACATTCGTTTTCTAATTCCTGGCTTGTTTTTCATCATTTCCAGCATTTGTTTTTCCCCTTTTGAAAATGTAAACCGGAAAACAAATGCTGGAAATTATGAAATCATAATCATATCATACCGCTATATAATAGAGATATACAGCTATATGATCTAACGTAAGTGAAAAGACTGACATCTTTTTTGTGGATGTTCCACAACTTTAAATACGAACTATGAACGGTTAAAAAGTACGAAAGGACGAAGAAACACTTTGCGGTTTGCTGTTGTAGGAACAGAGCCGATCCTGACCTCCCTGGGGCCCAAAGCAAAATTCTGCTAAGGGGCCCTTGATCCCTAATGGTTATTATTTACTGAGGGATGTGCATTCATATTGACCTGGCATTATGCCCATTCCAATGTAAATCCATTGGTTTCCATATTGCATTAACGTTGTTGTAACCTTGATTGAGAGACTATAAACATTGTCATCAGTGCTATCACGCTACTTTTTGTACTGGTCCCCACACAGATGTTGCTGCTGGAAAGCGCGCGTGTCATTTCGTGCACGATTGCATGCGCATATGAATATTGCGGCGCGGTTATCGAGCTGCCGTTTATAAACACCGTTGCCCTTGGGCGTTTATTCACGCGAATGTTCATGCAATAAATTGTTGTGTGACAGACAGGCCAAGATATGCACTGGCAGCACTGCACAGCTAAGCTTAATTTGCGGGGCCCTACGCAACTTTGCGTAGTGAACGTATAGGGCCGATCGGCTCTGTGTAGGAAACTTGTAGTATTGATTGCTAACATTAGTGCTGCTTGATGTCAGGTCACATCATCCTTTTTTTAATAAATACCTTACATAAAATTACTATAGGAGCATTATTGTGTGTTTGTGTGTAAGAGCAAATATATAACCCAACTACGATACATTACGCTTGCTTGTTATTTATATTAGCATGCGGTGATTTACAGAAGTCGCCTCCCATATAAACTCACAGCTCATATTGAGATATCCCATTTATCTAAACCTACAACGTCTCCTACGCACAAATCAATGTTTTTTTTTGTTTTTTTTTTGCACGAATTGTTGCGCATACTTCTTCAAACACACTAAATATTCATAGCGTTTCATGGAGATAAACAAATCCATTCGTAAGACACAGGAGAACGGCGACATGTTTTATGTATACGAACGCGCTGTATATAAAAAGAGCCGTCACTCGCTCTCTGGCGTATCTACAGGACCGTTTCAGTAGTTTATTACCTCATGTAAAGTTTGTTCGACTTCAGGAGCAGAACATGCCTGCAAGGCATTGCAATCTGATGAAATGTCCTTAAGAAAAAAAAAAAAAGAAAGAAAGAATAATAGATAAACCAGTGGAGAAATGTAAGCAGGAGAAACTTAAAGCAATACTCCATGGGTTTTTCAGCATCCACTGCATTTTACTCTGTGTCAGATTACCACAGGTTTTATTTTATTAATTTAATTATTTAATTATTTATTTGTTTTGGACACCAGTAGAGTGCTAGGGTAACAGGACTACAGGAAAACTCAAGTGTAACTCAAGGTTTTTGTATTTATCTATAACTATACTATTAAATGTATACAGTTACGTCGGGAACAAAAGGGTGATCGTGCGCTCAAAGCTGCCGTGGTCTTGGGAATTAAAAAAAAAAAAAAAAAAAAGAACACGTTATAATTTTGTTTTGTTTTTTTATAACAATGAAAACTGTTGAATTCCATTTTGTACAAGGTTTCTTTGTTGACTTGTAGCTGTATTTTCCTTTTAAAGGAGTATCAGTGTCGAAGAATAACAGGCGGTGACGGTTTTTATTTTTATTTATTTTATTTTTTTTAAAGGTAGATAAAAGAGTTTGGACTAAACAGATTTCTTCTTCTTCTTCTTCTTCTTCTTGCATTACACAGAGCATAGATACATCGAGGCAAAGTGGAAAAAACATAGTGTACATCGATGCTCCCTGGTTTCCGTAGTGTATTGTGGGATTTTTTTAGGAAGCGAACGTTCCATTGCACTGGAAGGATTTTTTCTCCTCACAGCCTCAAGGTTTCTGGTTTTGGTATGAACCTGAGCTTGAGTTACTGTGAGTGTATAGGTTTTCCTCTGGGCTTTCTCTCTCTCTCTCTCTCTCTCTCTTTAATCTAAAATGTCCTCAGGTATGAATGAGTGTGTGAATGTATCTTGAAATGGACAGTCGTCCCATCCAGGGTGTTCTCCTTCCTCACACCCAAGACCTGCTCTTGAGATGATCTACAACCAGAAAGATGACTGAAGGATGACTTTTTTGATAGTGTGTGAGACCTGTGTGTCATTTTGGTGTGTAGCACGCTTATACACAGGCGGCTGCTTTGCCAAGTTTCTCCTGCTATCGATGAGTTTAGAGACATAGTTTGAAAAATTAATAAATTAGCAGGAGACTTTTTCTTTTTTTTCTTACAGTGAAGGTATTGCAATGTTTGAGACAGAACCAAGGTAATACGCCGTGGGTACATGTGGGTGGAAATATGGACAGGTGTTACTGGAGCCGTGGGAGGTGAGGAAGAGAATTTGAATCTTGCCAAATCGAGGGACAAAATTAATGCAAATGATTAGCAAAAGTACCCGAGCATGTGTGTGTGCATCTGCCTGTGTGACCTCTGATCTGTGTGTGTAGGTTGCTGTGGCTTTGCTGTAGCAACCTACACAGTAGTAGTGCAAACACACACACACACGCACACGCAAACTGTAATACAGTTGCTATAGCGCCCTACGTCTCTGTGCAGCAAGCTCGTAAGGCGAGGCCTAATTAGTCGCATAACAAATACGGCTGATGCACAACTGCAAGGTTAACACCACACATATACACACTCGCACTCTCTGTCCCTCTGCCTTTGGTGACGGAAGGAAAATAAGAGGGAAGAGAGACAGGAGGAGTGCAGAGGTGCTTTCTGCCAGACCTGAACCCTCTAATGAGCCCACAGCGATGCCACTTTGCCATGACACTTGCGAACTGTCCTGTAATTACTGTCTAGAGGTTGAGAGAGAGAAAGAGAAAGAAAGAGGTGGCATCTGAATACACCCATGTCATCTCCTGACGCTGTTATATTTACTTTCATCCTCCAGCACCGTTCACGTCTTGTTAATAGCAATCTTGTTTATTCGGAAAAATTGTATTAGATGAGAAACTTATCACTGACAATATTTATATTTACTGTATGTGTGTGTGTGTGTGTGTGTGTGCGGTTGATTGTGTGATGGAGATGTTTTTCAGTCTTTTTCTATCAGTAATGCTTTGCAACATTTTTTGTAACACCTTCCTTCCTTCCTTTCTTATTACCTTTCTTAGTTCCTTCCTTCCTTCTCTCCCTTCTTCCCTCCTTCTTTCCCTTCCTTCCCTTCCTTCCCTTCTTTCCTTCTCTTCCTTCCTTCCTTCCTTCCTTTCTTAGTTCCTTCCTTCTTTCTCTCCCTCCTTCTTTCCCTTCTCTTCCTTTCCTTTCCTTTCCTTTCCTTTCCTTTCCTTTCCTTTCCTTCCTTCCTTCCTTCCTTCTTTCTTTCCTTCCTTTTTTCTTCCCTTCCCTTTCCTTCCCTTCTTTCCTTTTTCCCTTCCGTTCAATTCCTTCCTTCCTTCCTTCCTTCCTTTTTTCTTCCCTTTCCTTTCCTTCCCATCTTTCCTTTTTTCACTTCCCTTCCCTTCCTTCCTTCCTTCCTTCCTTCCTTCCTTGCTTCCTTTTTTCTTCCCTTTCCCTTTCCTTCCCTTCTTTCCTTTTTTTTCCCTTTTCTTTCCTTCCCTTCCCTTCCTTCCTTCCTTCCTTCCTTCCTTCCTTCCTTCCTTCCTTCCTTCCTTCCTTCCTTCCTTTAAAACAGCTCCTAGTTTGTCTTCCTCCTCATGTCTTTTCTCATTTTTTTTCTCTTCCTTCCTTCCTTTTTTCTTCCCTTTCCTTTCCTTCCCATCTTTCCTTTTTTCACTTCCCTTCCCTTCCTTCCTTCCTTCCTTCCTTTTTTCTTCCCTTTCCCTTTAATTCCCTTCTTTCCTTTTTTCCCTTTTCTTCCATTCCCTTCCTTCCTTCCTTCCTTCCTTCCTTCCTTCCTTCCTTCCTTCCTTCCTTCCTTCCTTCCTTCCTTCCTTTAAAACAGCTCCTAGTTTGTCTTCCTCCTCATGTCTTTTCTCATTTTTCTTCTTCGTGACCTACTTCCTACTTCACCTACACTACTTCCCATAATTCTTTTTTTCCTAATCGGCAAATTTTCTAATCTCCCGCACGCAATTCTCTACTTTTCCCATCAAGCTTTTTACATCTTAACTTTTCATGTTTCCTGGACCCCTATTGGGTCACTTCCGAATTGTTTTACTTTAGGAACGACTGAAAAAATGCTTTAAAGTACGACATTAAATAAAATTTTCGCTGATCATTCATGACTCATGAGTAGATCATTTTGTTTATTAGTAGATTCTAGAAATTATGCTAATCTAGAGTGCATCCGTATGATGATTCCTGCTTAATTCCTTTCTTCATTTGAATGTTTTCTTGATTCCTGGGTCCCCCAGCAGTACATAATTATAATAATTTATATCAAGAAGTCATCACCTGTATCAAACTACATGCACAATTTATCTAAAGGGGAAAAGAAAGACATTTTCCCATCTGGCTTTGGGTGCTGTGGGTCCTCGCTTCACACCGCCGTGTCACCTTCCATCGCCGTTAAGTAATGATAATGTTTGTTAATAATTCACCAGGTTTTAATGGAACTGTCTCTGCCTGGCTCCTTTAAGCAAATGCACTTATAAATTCGCAATGGCGAGAGATCTATTGACAGGGCCGGGCAAAATACACCGAAGAAGTATCAACGGCTGCCTACTGAATACTGCGTCCTAAATGGTCGCAGGATTGTGTGGAAATAAATACGTCTTACTTTAAGGCAGTTGATGGTGAATGCTCTTAAGTTAGGTATAAAACACTAACACAGTACATAATGTCTATAGATTTCTAAATAGCATTGTTTATTGATTATGGGCCTTTGTATCGTGTTCTGTTTATTGTGGGTTTGTTATAAAGAAAATTCCTGTCAGAAAACATTGAAAAATTTTTTGCCTTTATTCGTTTTTAGCTGTAAACGCATATTAATTTGCTCAGCAGATTAGCATGTCAGCTTTGATTTTTGAAATATCAGCCTGATATTTATATTACATCCACAGCTCGCAACATAGCCCCTTTATTCAAGTGACCAAAAATATTAGAACGTCGGCTGACCAGTGACCTCCTTTACATCGATTGGGTTCAGACCAGGTAGCTGTCTGTAGGAGAAAAGCAAGGTATAAGCAGTACAACTATTTGGAAAATACCGAGTGCTCTGTTACCAAAACACATCTAGATGTAAATAGAAGGAAATGAAAACGATTCATCTTCGAAAATGATCACAAACCCAAACGTCTGTGGTGGAGAACCAAAAGAAAATAAACGGCCTCGAAGTTCCACTAAATTTCAGCGGCGACTGTACATTATTTGACAGAATAGACTTTAGCTTGGATTAAACAAAAGAATTTGCAGGTTTTTAAACTTTAATAAGAACGTTCTTATTCCCAGTATATTCAAGTAAGCCTCAGACAACGTAATAGAAAACTCTGTCAAGTTTTAATCGCTAAGCTAGAAATGTTTAGTGGAGGAGTTTTGTAAAGATGGTTAATTATGTACACTCACTCACTCATCTTCTACCGCTTATCCGAACTACCTCGGGTCACGGGGAGCCTGTGCCTATCTCAGGCGTCATTGGGCATCAAGGCAGGATACACCCTGGACCGAGTGCCAACCCATCGCAGGACACACACACACACTCTCATTCACTCACACAGTACGGACAATTTTTCCAGAGATGCCAATCAACCTACCATGCATGTCTTTGGACCAGGGAGGAAACCGGAGTACCCGGAGGAAACCCCCGAGGCACGGGGAGAACATGCAAACTCCAAACACACAAGGCGGAGGCGGGAGTCGAACCCCCAACCCTGGAGGTGTGAGGCAAACGTGCTAACCGCTAAGCCACCGTGCCTCCCTCTAATTATGTACAATGATGTTAAAAAATGATCATAGAAAAGTTGCTGACTTTCATCTGTCCAGCCAAATGTTGAATGATAATTTAATGCGGTGTCATTACTTGAAGTCACCGGAGTTATTAATCGGCACTGATCTCATAAGCACAGGCCATTACGCCAGTGACGGGTAACAACACAGACAAATTTACATTAAAGATGTGTTTTCTAAAATGGCGTCAACACCATCTCTGGTCACACACCATTAATCATTTCAGTGTTAATAATGTGTTGTATTAATCCTTTTTTATCCCCTCTGCTGCTGCCTGAAAAGGTTGCTCATTCTTCTGGAATTTGACGGAGGTTTTTTTTTTTTTCCAGTTATTTGTGTTATTAAACACATATTTGTTTCGGCTAAATTTACAATTACAAAACGCTGACTAAAATGAAATAGATATATTTTAGACGTCTGCAAATGTTTGTAAAGCAATACATCTGGTATGCAGAACAAGGTATTTTTCAAGGACATGAAAGTTTATAAGAACATTTTTGGACAAAGTTTTAAAAAAATATTCAAGTCTGTTATATAACATTTTTAACCCGTAATTTAAAGGGCAGGATCGTGAGAATGATTATTTATTAAAATCATTCTAAAACATTTCTTTACTTCCTCTTGTGTGTGTACAGATGGGTCAAAAAGTAATGTCCAAGCAGATCAACACCAGAGAGCCTGTGAAAGGTGTGTTGATGTCATACGCCATAACGGACTTGCGCATCCCTCTGTCCTATGAAGTTGGTCTCACTCCCATCACCGCCTTCGGTACTGGGGATACCGTCACCCGGACCATCCAGTACTCTGAGCGTAAGTTCTCACACAACATCGATCTTGCTATATGAAGAGAAAACACCGCAGTCATAAGCCTCTTAGTTTCCTCTCGAGTTAATTCACATCACCTTATGGGATTGTTTTTTTGATGCAGCGTAAGCAAATTTGTTTTTTTAATTTCCTCTGGATCTCTTTCTAGATTTGTGAGATTGCTGGACAAGAGTAAAACATGTGACTATGTCATTGTCATTTTTAATATCGCTACTCGGCACAACCCCAGCTGTTGTAAATATATCACTAAACACATTTAAACTACAGCGCTGTTGAGAGCTTGATTCTGATTGGCCAGAAGGTGCTGATAGACTTGCACCATTTTTATACACCTGCACAATTTCTTTGTAAAATTTCTATAGATTTGTACAATTTCTATACACCTGTAAAATTTCTATAGACTTGTAGAATTTCTATACACTTGTACAATTTCTATAGATTTGTAGAATTTCTATAGACTTGTACAATTTCTATAGACTTGTATAATTTCTATACACTTGTACCACTTTTATAGACTTGTAGAATTTCTATACACCTGTAAAATTTCTATAGACTTGTAGAATTTCTATAGACTTGTAGAATTTCTATAGACTTGTACAATTTCTATACACTTGTATAATTTCTATACACTTGTATAATTTCTATACACTTGTACAATTTCTATAGACTTGTATAATTTCTATACACTTGTACAATTTCTATAGACTTGTATAATTTCTATAGACTTGTACAATTTCTAAAGACTTGTACAATTTATATAGACTTGTACAATTTATATACACTTATTATCTAGAAAACGTTCTTTGCTTGTATTTCATTTTAAACACACGTTTCTATATCTATGTCTATGTTAATACTTTAGCTTAAACATTTGCTTGCTATTTGAAAACTCGAGAGATGGGACTCCCGAAAGCTTTGCCGAACATCAGTCTGGATCATTAGCTCCGAACATTAGCGGCCAAGCGTGGAGCTCTGCGAATCAACAGCATGGAAAAATGGAGGAGTGCTCAAGTTAACAGCATGTAATTTGTTAACGTCCAATAGAGCCACTTCTTAATTTCCACCCAAGGCTGGTGTAAATTGTGGGTTGGGGTAAGCGTGAATGTTTCTCCCTTTAAAGCCTCCTCATAAATATAAACGCTACTATGCATTTCAGCGGTAATTAAAATTGCAAACAGGCCTCCCACACACTTGTGCTGCTGAATTAATAGTTTTAAAGCGACGTCTTGAGAGCCGTTCTCAGGAGAAGAAATGATGTACTAATAATTCGAGGAGAATGCTACAAAGAATGATCTGCCAAATAGCTCTAATATGCAGTGTCTGTAAAATAGCGTTCTAAATAAGTCAAGACACCCAATTTGCTCCTGGCAGGAGGTCAAGCAAACGTTAACCGTGGCTAACTTTACACTTTACTACTTTAGTTATCAGTTGAAACTTGCATTCATTTGCTGTTTGCAGACTTTTTTTAGTCCAAGCAGATCAAGGTTCACAGTTACAGGATTAGGGAAGTTTTTTGGAATATTTTGCTTCATTTGTGTAAAGCAGTTCAAGGAAGTCATTATATACAGATGCAGGGGTGGTTCTAAAGGCAGGGCCACAGTCTGAATCTGATTGGCCCCTGATTGGCCCCCATTCCATCAATCGTCGACGAGAACAGCAACCAATCACAGATGCAATTCCACCCCCAAACAATTGGCGGCACTCGAGCGTTTGAAAAAGGAACGACTGCCGAAATGTATTTGCACCGTACTGAATAATTTATTTTGTGTGCTTGAATATACCCTGTACTTGGCCCCTGAATGTAACATGTGGCCCCTTAATGGCCCCTGTTACAGAAAAATCCTAGAACCGCCACTGCACAGATATATGACCAGCTAAACAAACTCTAACTCAGGACAATATACAAAGGAAACAAAAGTTGGGAAAGTTACAGGTATTCAGAGATGAGTTTGGCAGCTAGACTAGTGTCCACAAGATGACGAGCAAGATGGCATTGACGGAAGTAGCAGCTGCGAGCTGAAAGCTTCGGAAGGTGAAGGTGGCTCAAGTGGTTAAGGCTATGGGTTGTTGATTGGAAGGTCAGGGTTCAAGCCCCAGCACTGTTTGGCAACTGAGCAAGGCTCTTAACCCTCTCTGCTGTATCAGGGGCGCTGTATCATACTGTACGTAGCTGCTTTTGTGCTCTGATCCCAACCTCCTCAGTTGTGAAGAAAAGTATTCTTCCATCCCCAGTTAATTCAATTTAATTTTCATTACATTTTCATCATTTGGAATATCCAGAATGACTTACATTTAATACTGTTTTATACAATTCAGCAACTGAGGGTTAAGGCCCTGCTCAGAGGCACAGCAGTGGCAGCTTTGTGGACATGGGATTCAAGCTCACAACCTTCCAATGAGTAGTACAACACTTTAGCTCATAAGCTACCACATCCCCATCCCAAACACGACAATGTTCCATTCAGCATTTTGTTATAATGTAGATCTTTGATTAACGCCCGCATGTCTTGAGATTTTCTATCTATTTTACCATGAACATTGTCACAAAGTTTAAAATTAGATGAACACTTATCCCTAATGAGCAAGCCTGAGGTGACGTTAGCAAGGTAAATCTTACGAAGATGTGGTATATGTGGAAGAAACCTCGAGAGGAAACAAAATCAAAAGGGAACCTCATCCTCATTTGGGTGACACCGGAGATTAAGGTTATAAATAATGCCTTTCTACTTTTACAGTATATTCAAATGGAAATGTGCAACCGAGAGCTTCGGTGCAACTTATAAGTCAGCAAAATTTCTGAGTTAATTATAGATTTAACATTAATTTCTTCCTGAAAAAAAGTCTTCAAAAGTTCACTGGTGAAGACCAGAGCGCAAAAGCGACCGCATCAACAGTTCCAAGACTAATAAATAGTAAATAGTCTCCAAGCGGTATTCATCACCTAAATGATGGTATACTGTACAATGTGTAGTATCATCTATTATTTGCTTCTTCACTGTTGTTGGTGATTTCAGAGAATTTCATTTTGGAATTTCACACAAAACAGTAGCATAGTGTATAAGTTTTCCAGCTGATTTCTGTCTGACCAGGCTGTAAAATTTCTTTAGCTGAATCTGATAAGGCAGTGGTTCCCAACCTATGGTACGTGATGGAGGGGGTACGCGAACAAAATGCTGAAGTGTACTGTTAATGTAATTATACCGCACCTAATATTCAAGCAGACATGTATTTCTCAGACTAAATATAAAGATGTGTCCCCTCTAGTGTATACACAGCAATGTACAGTAGCCAGTTAGTGCCATAAAAGGTCAAATTCATGACATCCAATCAAATTACCCCATCTGCGGTAAACAAAAATCTGTGTCCACTCAAGTGTCATGCGTAAGTGCACGTCTTTACGTATCGCGTGTAATTCACACACAGTTTCACGTCGCATCGCTGATATGGCAGAAGACGTTTTAATCAACTATTGCTTTGCATAAAATGCGCTTTAGAAATCGACAAATCGACTGATGAGGCTGGTTTGGCTCAGCTGCTGGATTATGTCCGGTATATTTATGATGGTATTTACCAGAGACGGACAATGCAAACAACTGGATTCGCCATCCATTCTCTGCCACCCCACAGCACACCTGACCATTTCTGAGCAAGAGTGTCTCATTGAAATCTCTACGAGTGGCGCTTTGTAAATTGAGTTTACACAAAAATCACTAGCAGATTTCTGGATAGCTTTGCATGCAGATTATCTTGCCTTAGCAGATCGCACTTTGAAAACATTACTGCCCTTCTCGACAACATACCTGTGCAAAAGTGGGTTTTCAGCGCTTACCAGCATAAAGACTCTGCATAGACAATGATTTATGACTAAAACTGTCTCCGATACAACCAAACATCCCAGAGTTATGCAAGTCATTTCAAGCACATCCATCTCATTATACGGTGAGTCATTTAAAAAAATCATAAAAATATATATGATTTGTATAATAAAGTTGTGTTTGATCAAATAAGGTATTTTGTGAAGGTACATGTGTTTAAAATGCACGTTAAAAAAAATCAAGACCACAACTAGATTTGTAAAGTTCGTCGTGACAAACTTTGATGTTGGCTTTGACGAGGCAAGTATTCGCAAAGGCCGGTGCTTTTTGGAGGCGAGTTTACATAAGGGTCAGTGTTACTTTTGGAGGCAAGTGGACAGAAAGATAGGGTGCCAAAACATTTGGAGGCAAGTGGAGACGAGCATGTGACGTCATCCGAATACTCCTGAGGAAGTTCCCCACATTGGGTGTTTTGATATATCACATGCCCATGTTGTGCAAAATTTTTTATTTTCACGTGACGTCACGTGACGTCATCAGAATACACGTGAGGAAGTTCCCCTCATTGTTCTGAGTGTTTTGATATGTCACATGTCCATGTTGTAAAAAGTTTTTTGATTTTGCATATTTTGGGGCGGGGCTATGGGACAGACAACCGAAACTCCAGTCGGTACACCAATTTAAAAGTTTGTTCAGAGTATCACCCTAAAGGAGCTACGGAGCTTTTTACGGCTCTGTAAAAAGTTTGGGAACCACTGTGATAAGGTTACAAAAAAAAAAGAGACAAAATACGGCTCAAAGTATCTCCGTTCCTTTTTAGCCAAGCGCTTGTGTCTCCTGATCCCACTAGGATGAAGAACTGCTGAAGAAAACTTCTCCTTATTTCAATTAAGTACAAGAAAATAACTTTTGCGACTGAGCCTTACAGTACATACCGTAGAGCGTAAGCAAATAAAAATCTGTTTTCCAATTTCTTTTGGACTTCATGACAGAATTGTGAGATTGACAGACATTTTGTCGTCTGTTGGTTTTTTTTCTTGGAGAATCTCATATTGTAATTTCTTATTCTTTTACAGCCTACACTTATCCAAGACCTTCAGGTAAGAAAAGCCTTCTCTTTCCTTTTTATTGCCCTCTGTATTGTCCTTCCTTCTTTCCTTTCTTTCTTCCTTCCTTTCTTTCTCTCACTCTTTCTCACACTCTATGCAGTTCTGTTTAATTATATTCAACATGGCTCGGCTGGCAGCCAGCATGCAGAGCTTTGCCAGAGTGCCACAATTATAAAAACATAGAGTAAAACAGATTGGAGGACAAGTGGAGCAATTTGGAGAGCATGGCAGGATGCGAATTGCTGTGGGTTCTGTTGAACCACAAAACAGGGACCATATATTATATATGTATACATATATATATATTAAATGTCTATAATATAACTAATATATGGATTTTCACATGGTTTCTAACAACCAGACCCGAGTGGTGCTTAACTCCGAGAACTATATTTAAGCTTCGGAAAATAGCCTGTGGAAAAATATTTCCTCTCCAGCGTGTATTTGACATTAGAGCTTTAACACTTGCTAATCAAGTTTAATGCTGCATGTAAATTAGAATTATACAAGCAGCAAAGCGTGAATCGTGTTTTGTGTGTGTGTGTTATTTCTTCTGTGCTATGTCGGCTCGCGAGAGATCATTTTTCATCTGTTTCCTTCCATCATTATCACTCTTTCTGAACAGCCCCAAGCGATCGCATACTTTTTCTTCCACATTTATAACGCTTTTCTGTGTTCTCCCCCCTCCCCCCGTCATCCCGTCAGACCACGTGTGCGGGTTCGAGGACACGAGGATCTGCGGCTTCTCCCAGGATCGCAGTGACGTGTTTGACTGGACCAGACAAAATCATTTGAGTCAAAACCCCAAGCGCTCGGTCAACACAGGGCCAGATACAGACCGCAGTGGGACCAAAGAAGGTAAACATATATATATTACATATATATTACTTATTTAGGAGCACTTCTGATTTTAGGCTTAAATCCATATTTATTGCACGATATCATCTCGAGTAAGGAGCGATATTAACTCCAGCAGTACTCTGTGACAATAAGTACTGTAGGACTCTTTATTACCTGTCAATCACAGCGACACAAGCCAGTTGTGAGCTCATGTACTGTATGAGGACGAGGGCAGATAGAGCCTTTCCTTTAGAGCCTGTTACACTGCCCTGAGACCCAACATGAAGAAGCAGCTGTTATTTATCATATGCACACACTACAGCGCTGTGAAATACTTTTGCCACCCTCCTTGGTTAAGGGCACTTACTCAAGGCACCAACAGTGGTGACTTCTTGGTGTTGATGCCATTGCCTCTTCATCACAAAATAAGAAACTGTATAAAAAGATGTTGATGTTGATGTTCGGTGTTGGTTCGCTTCCATGTATTTAAGAAAAAAAACCTACGGAATTGCATTTGGGGTAATGTCAGATACCTAAGTATGAACCTATTAATGAAATAATTCTATAGTCACCCTAAAGAATGCAGAGTTTTAATTTATGTTGTGCTGGATCAAGCGTGGGGGCCACGGTGGCTTAGTGGTTAGCAGGTTTACCTCACACCTCCAGGGTTGGGGGTTCGATTCCCGCCTCCGCCTTGTGTGTGTGGAGTTTGCATGTTCTCCCCGTGCCTCGGGGGTTTCCTCCGGGTACTCCGGTTTCCTCCCCCGGTCCAAAGACATGCATGGTAGGTTGATTGGCATCTCTGGAAAATTGTCCGTAGTGTGTGAGTGTGTGAGTGTGTGAGTGTGTGAGTGCGTGAGTGAATGAGAGTGTGTGTGTGCCCTGCGATGGGTTGGCACTCCGTCCAGGGTGTATCCTGCCTTGATGCCCGATGACGCCCGAGATAGGCACAGGCTCCCCGTGACCCGAGGTAGTTGGGATAAGCGGTAGAAAATGAATGAATGAATGAATGAATGAATAATCTGACATCTGATAGTCCTTATTTTCTATCCCATTTCTTCAAATTGAATGTCTTCATATGTGGCGGCTATTTTTAGTCATTTGAGTACTGTACTGTAGGTAAAATTTACAAACCTTATGTTAGAAATGTTAGTGTATTGCATCAGACTTTATAATTCCTCTGTACATATCTCACTGTGCAACAATACACCTTTACCTGTATAGTTATTTAAAACTTTGATTTATTTCTATTTTTTGTATCTATTATCTTAGTGTATAGTCTGATTCTTCTTTGTTTTTATATAGAATTGTGTTTTTGTATTCTTATTCTGGTGACTTGGAGCTGTGGTAACAAACCCAATCTCCCTGCGGTGATTAATTAATGAAGTATTTCTGATTCTGATTAATAAATGTAATAAATAAATTGTCTATTAGACTTACAGAAATTTCAGATGCTCTGAATGTAGCACTGTTATTTCTGAGGTTGTGTTTCAATCACCAAGAAATAGGGCCCTTAGATGTTAGTATTACTAGGGTGACAGATTTGACTTATACTGTCAGATTTGACTTATAAGTCAAGTGGCATTTGATTTGATTCTGATTTTGAAACCTGCTCCTTTAATCAGAGCTAAAAAGAAAAGAGGAAAGCACCCAGCCGTAGTGATTTTATTTTCTTTGTCTCTGTGTCTTTATAACAGGTTATTATATGTACATCGAGACGTCGCGGCCGCGTCAGAAAGGAGATAAAGCTCGCCTTCTTTCCCCGCTTTACAACGTGACAGCGGCTCGAGGTCCCTCCGGCTCCAGCAGATTGCCGTACTGTGTCTCCTTCTTTTACCATATGAACGGGAAACACATTGGTCAGTACCACATCACTGCACAGAGGAAGTGTGTGTGTGTGTGTGTGTGTGTGACAGACAGAGAACTAGATGTATAACTTATTTTGAGTGTTACAACATGGAGCTGTAACTTAAAGTGACACCTGTCTGGCCTTAGTGGGTGTAGGTGTGTGCATGCATGTGTTTGTGTGTGCGTGTGTGTGTGAGTGTGTGTGAGTGTGTGTGTGCAGTTGTCTTTTTTTTGCTGCTTGGCACCTTTCCATTGAGCTAGCCATCGAGAAGGAAGAAATCTGTCACCGTTCTGTCACACTAATGTTGGGCTTGCAGATGTGCGAGGCAAACACACACACACACACACAAGGAAAAGAGATAGAGGAAAAGTGGAAAAAAGTGTTCGTCACCACTGCAGTTGCAGGTACTGTGTCCCTGTCAAATTATCAACCACCCCTGTTCTGTCACATCAAGGGTGTGTGTGTGTGTGTGTGTGTGTGTGTGTGTGTGTGTGTAAAAGTCTATATTAAGTGTGCTGCAGCCTCAAATAACCAGTGTGTAGGTGTGTTTGAGCTCCAGCCTACGGGAAGGTATTCTATGTCAGTGTCTTTTTATTTGGGGAAATATGTCTCATTATCTGTCAGTCTGTTTGTGAACCCTATATGTTTGTGTGTGTGTGTGTGTGTGTGTGTGTGTGTGTGTGTGTGTGTGTGTGTGTGTTCTGAGCAGAGTCTCTTTAAAGGGATACCCCTGCACCTAAAACGACTGATGGGATATCCTACTTCCTGGCTATCCCGGGTACCTCGACTGTGCATTAGTTTTTGCTCCCGAGTAAACCGTTAAAAAAAAAAAAACAGCGTATTATGAAGTGCCGAATCACTACCGTTAGCCTGAGTTTGTAGTAACTGATGTTAAGATCTTGCTTGCTTTATTTTTTTATGTCACGGTTAAAGCTACCCTTTTCACGGTGAATATCGATGCCAACCCTGAAGAAGTCATAATGGTTTCTTTTTAATTGACATTAATTGCAGAAAATCGTATTAAAATGTTTAGAAGTTTGACTCTAATTATAGATTTCTGTAACAATTCTGCCTGGGATTGTCTGAGATATGCTCAGGCTGTTTAGCAGTGCATAAATGGTGTGCAGTTTTACTACAGATTGCTAATTATCCCTGAGTCATTTCAGTTTGTGTGTGTGTGTGTGTGTGTGTAAGATTACACTCTGTGCTTAATGATGTCTCTGCCAGCTGTCAGTTGACAAATTAAGAATTGACCATGTGGGTTATTATAGTTAGTGGTGTATGTGTATGTGTGTGTGTGTGTGTGTTCGCATCCTGTTTGATGGCAGGGTCTTGTAAGGCCGTCGTCTGATTTATGGCGACGCGAGGGCGCTATCAGTCACTTTCTAGACCCTTCATCACACGGTACTCCATCAGAGCGCTATATCCAGCAAACATATCTTCCATCCATGTCAAAACACACACACACACACACACACACACACACACACACACACACACAAAAACACACACTGACTGATTTATGGATGGGCTTTGAAGCTGCATACCCGTGATCTACAGTCTGCAATATCCAACAAAGCAAAATGCATGTCCCGAATTCAAGAGCTCATATATTTAAGGGAAACGAAGCCTTGACGAAACTTTTTTTTACCTGTACTTCTAATTTTATTTATTTATTTATTTTGCTCTTTATCGTGTCATACTTCTATTTAAAGCTTTAACAGTGACACTATGAAATATTTTTATTGATTATAAAAACTTTTTTTGGAATTAACTGGATTAAATTGAACAGAGGGGCACGGTGGCTTAGCGGTTAGCACGTTCGCCTCACACCTCCAGGGTTGGGGGTTCGATTCCCGCCTCCGCCTTGTGTGTGTGGAGTTTGCATGTTCTCCCCGTGCCTCGGGGGTTTCCTCCAGGTACTCCGGTTTCCTCCCCCGGTCCAAAGACATGCATGGTAGGTTGATTGGCATCTCTGGAAAATTGTCCCTATTGTGTGATTGCGTGAGTGAATGTGTGTGTGTGCCCTGCGATGGGTTGGCACTCCATCCAGGGTGTATCCTGCCTTGATGCCCGATGACGCCTGAGATAGGCACAGGCTCCCCGTGACCCGAGGTAGTTTGGATAAGCGGTAGAAAATGAGAGAGAGAGAAATTCAACAGAATTTCAATTATCTATTTATTTATTTTTATTTTTTTAAAGCCAAACTTTTTTAAACTAAGGGAGATCCTAATGATCTTCTGAGCCGTTCCCATTATCCACTATATAAGGATTGAGGTCCATTTGTTGGATTCTGTTGCTAAAAACAAGTTTTTCTGCCTGCTCGAAGGTTTTCTTAACTTTCCCTGTTTCCTGCCTGGAAATCACTGCTTTGATTTGTCTTTCGTCTTCATTTAAAGATCCTGAGCTATAATTATCTGCCATTTGCTCCACATTGGGCAGAGACATTCCTCAGATTCTCTCAGCCTTTTGAAAAACGGCGGCACGTTCTCCTCAGGGCCTGCGCGGGCTGCTGATTTCAAAGCATATGTTTTATTAATTCCATTACTATTTAAGAGACTGCGAACAGACAGCACATCCTTAATGAAAATTATAATTGAAAGGCGAGGCACATTAATCACAATCAGAATCACCCCAGGGTGCTCATCTCGCAGAAGCCAATCGTGCTCACACACACACACACACACACACACACACACAAAATACTAGCATGCATCATCATGTCGATGCTATAGAAAGACCTGCCTAGCTGTGCCCTTACATATTTAACTTCATATATGGGATGTAGAGTATTTACTGTATCTTTGGATTTTTTCACCTTGCACCTATGTTATTCAAAGCCCCCTCAAAACTGTCCATTTTATGCAACCTAAGGAGAGAAAAAAAAACAATGCTGTCGGTCATTTTTAGCCAAAATTTGTAAGCTTAAGCAGCCTCTTTTACCCGCGTGAACCAATCATGCGCCATAACTTAAATATCATCTTTAACCAGCATCAAATCTCCGTTAGCATCGCTAATCACGCTGAGAATCTGCGCTTAAACCCACCATTGGCTGAGTGCCAGTGCTGTGTACATAATGTGCTAATGATTAGCTCGAGCGTTGGCATGTGGGCAGCTTGGTGAGTACAGACTCCAGCTTTAGAGCACAAGCGAGGCTGTCGGAGCCCTCATTACTCAGGGCTTCCCACAGAGATTCAGACATCCCTGTTAGCAAGCAAAGATCTGAAAGGTGCGCTAGCCACACAAGGCTAACATTAACAATGTCTCAGATTAGCACAAGGGAAAATAGTTCTGCATGGCTGCTGATAGCTTCACATTAGAGAACAGACTCTGAGAAGCGGAAGGAAGCAAGCTGGCAGACGGGCAACAACAAGGATAAAAAAAAAAAGATAGATAAAATGAATTTGAAAAGGCCACAAAGCCCAGCTGTTATTCATTATTCTGCATTTAACTGCTGAGTTTGACTAAGAAAAATATCACACTGTGTTGCTCTCAAGTACTTTGCCCAGTTATCTAATCATAAATAAAGACAAGCAGAGTTTAGGTGGATTGCAGTTTACAAGGCGGACGTTATAGAAATTGTGTCGGTTATCCTATTATATTCATCGCAAAGAAATCAGTGGGATGGAAAACGGGTGGGGATTGCGTACAACACCAGAGTGGAGCTCTTTCAACTCACTGGATCGATACGGATCACAGGCCCACGGTTTAAGATATAAATGGAAGGATTTCTCTGTAGTTCTGTCAGTGAGAGGGAAATTGCTTGGTGGTCTGGTTAAAACATAATATAAAATAAAATAAATATGAAACACAGTTATCCAGCACTGGACTGAATTTTCTAGTGAAGCACGTGTCAGTGCTTTACTCAGGATTGCTCTTAATGAACGACGGCACCAACTAGATTCTACAATGTATTTGATAAGTAGTAAAAACCAGTTCTGCTAACCTTTTGAACAGCACCAAGTAAATCACTTTTGAGAATTTAGCAAACCAGTCGCTAAACTTTTGAATCTGATAAATTATGCTGAGTCATTTTGTTATGGCTGTGTTCTTATTTGTGTCTTGTGTTTTCCTGAAAAAAAAAAAAAAAACTGCTTTAAAGCATCAAAGCTTTTCAAAGCCTGAAGTAAATAAGATGACACATTAAATGAGCATCGATGCATCTCAAAACATTATGTCATGCAGCATTGGCAACGGTGCCGTCTTCATCTGCTGAGGAACGGTTTTATTATACGTCAAGATCTTCTTCTGTTTCTGTGTCACAAGATTCAATGTCTTATATACTATGTCAGATAAATGCACAGGACGTCTTTCATTATGATTGAAAAATTAAGCTGAAAGCTACGCTCAATTGAAAAATCCCAGTTATCCCTCTTGGCTTTTCTTTAGCCTTGCTAATAAGCTATCCTGTTTTGTTTTGCTACAACCATTCAGGGTAAAAGCCTAAGCTGTTCTACTGAGATCACTGAAAAGAAAGACTCAGATCTTTTAAACCCAAAGTCTTTTTTGCTGTTATTAACAAACTCTTTCCTTCTGTTTGGTCAAATTTGCAATGCAAAATGTCCAACTAGTTAGAGCCGCCTTTTTCTTTAAGATTATGTAATTTCATCATTAGCCCAAAAGGTTTATGCTCTGAAATGACTGTTCATACCACCATCATGTTTTCATTCTCACAGTAAACAAAAGTTGAATATGTTTAAAAGTCTTTTTATACACAGGGGCTTACAGTATAGTGTATATACCCCCTTGAACGTTGTAGTAGTTATACTATATTGCTAAATATATGATTCAACAAAATTACAGTTACAAAGTCTTATACTGTCCTTGCTGGTCTAGCAACAGGATCTAACACTGTTAACACCGTAACCCAGATTTGTTTCCCGGGCAGGAAACCAACCCAGCTACTGAGGGGTTAACTCTCAGCGTCGGGCTCGAACCAGGATAAAATGAGAGGGTTGCGTCAGGAAGGGCATCCAGTCATCAGATCAAAACATGTAGATTGAGTGATTCGCTGTCTCGACCCTGAACAGGGAACTGCTGATAAACAACACAACACAACAGCAATGTAGTTGTATACCTTTGAACTAGTGATGGGAAGTTCAGTTCTTTTTCACGAACCTGTTCTTTCGGACACTTCGTTTTAATGAACCAGTTCAATAATCCAGTTCACCAGTTCTTTTACGTCCTGACGTAATGACGTAATTCACAATGACGTAATGACGTAAATTCCTTCATCCCGCTGCTGCCGGCAGATATTAATACAATCAATTTAACACATTTGAAAAGTCATTTTGTAATCATAACTTTAGTTGAATGCGTTTCTTACATTTAAGTTTTGCAACTAAAACACCCAGTACAGGCACTGATGTGCAAACGTGGGTGTTTTACGTGTCTTAAAGATATAAAGTTAATAAACTAATCATCAACTTACAGAAACTTACAAAAAAAAGCACAATTTTGAAATGTTTCTTTCGCTCCATCAGTTGTTTCAAAAACGAATGCAACTGAGTTAAACACTCATACGTTGATAAGACATTAAATCATAACCATTTACATTTGTTGCTGTATCAGTTCAGTGATTTACGCATGCGCAGTAACAACCGCTCATCGGTTCTCAGTATGTCGGACACGTCCGAAAGAAACAGTTCTCAGTTCAGTGTACTGATGATTCGCTGTATCAGTTCAGTGATTCACGCATGCGCAGTATCAACAGCTCATCGTTTCTCGGATGCGTCCGAAAGAAACAGTTCTCAGTTCAGTGTACTGATGATTTGCTGGATCAGTTCAGTGATTCAAACATGCGCAGTATCAACAGCTCATCGGTTCTCGGACGCGTCCGAAAGAAACAGTTCTCAGTTCTGTACCTATGATTCGCTGTATCGGTTCAGTGATTCATGCGCAGTATCAACAGCTCGAGCTCACAGTTCTCTCAGCACAACATGTCTCAGTTCAGTGTACAGGAGTTACATATACTCCGGGATATTAGTTTATTTAGAGTCGGAGGGGCTGTCAGGCATGACCGAAAGTGAGTAACTTTAGTAACTTGTGGATCAGCGCTGACTCAAGACTCGAACTGTTTGGAACGAATCAGTCCGATTTGGTGAACTGGTTCTTCCAGGTAGCGGCAGTGTAGCTCAGTGGTTAAGATGTTGGACTACAGACCAAAAGGCAACGAGTACAAATCCTGCAACTGCTCGGCCCTTGAGCAAGGCCCTTTACCTTCAACTGCTTAGCATAATGCTCATATAAATGAGAAAACTGTAAGGCATCTGCTTAATGCTCTAAATGATAGTTAAAGGAGAGTTACACATCCTCAAGTGTCTATTAAAGATCTTTGTTTAGATTTTGTCTTCCTCCTTCTCCATATCCTTAGTTTCCTCTGGAACTGTTTACGATTGCGTGCCCAAATTCTTAGTGCGTAGTACAAAAACACTCTTCATCCCGTTCCAATTTGCTCTGTGTGCTCCGTAAAATTTAGTTTCAGTGTCATCTGTTGAATGTAAAGCATTCTGCCAGATGTTCATCAGATTCATTAAATGTTTAAGAGCATAGTCTAAGTTAGAAGTCAATCTTATCGATCTTGTTCTAAGGTCTTCAGTCTGATCTGTTCAGTATTGTTCTTAGGTACTTTTTGATCTTGCCAAACTTGTTTTAAGGTACAGTGGTACAGATATGGTACAGTGTTAGGCTACAGTTTCCTGTTAAACTAGTTTTAAGGTCAGGTCTGATCCTGTCCATGTTCTTCTAAGGTACAGTCTGATCTTGTTCTAATATTCAGTCTGATCTTGTTGCTCTTGTTCTAATATACAGTTTGATCTTGTTGATCTTGTTCTGAGGTCCAGTCTGATCCTGTTGTTTTCGTTCAGACCCATTTTTCCAAGGACAGAATGATGTAGTACTGAATGTTTGAAGGATGACCCATGTGACACCTCGTACTCTCTCATATTTATAACTCTCTGTACTCTCCTTTCCTGTGCGTGACCGGGGTTGTGGATGTTGCAGTACCTTTATCCAGAAAGAGTGAGCTAACCAAATGTGGCAGGACCTTTCAGACAAAAACCCACTTGATCTACCTTGATGTACATTTAATACAAGCATGAAGGTTGTTGTGCTTTCTTTCAAGCTAGATCACTTCTGGCAGTTTTATCCTTGCGTGATACTTAAGTGCGGGCCAACTTTTCCATTTTAATGTCGTATACAAATATGCAATTATGCTGTATGAATACAACACCGGACTGCCTCCTCTCTCATGCTACTCCTTTCAGTTTTGTTGTACTTGATATATATTTGCTACCCTTAAGCAATAAGTAGGAAGGATAATTTAATACAACAGCCGTACAGGTGGCACTTGTCCTCATTTCCACTGATCCTAATGTGCATTTTTTTTGTGCACTTGTTAAGTGAAAGTATTTATAGTCCGTACACCCACTCTCTGTCAAATTAGCCGTTAAAAGAAGATCACATCTCGTATTATGGAGGTGTGCAATTTAAAAGTTCACACAGACCCGTTAATATGAACACAAAGCAATAATAAGGATGGAGTACGAGGTAACTGCTTGTCATCTCTGTACAGATATGGAATCATGTAATGTTTTTGGTCTTATACTTCTGTTTTCTCAGGGGATTTACAGGAAGGTATTTATTTAACTATATAAAAAAAAATTAAACAAGATAGTTAAAGAACTCGGCATGTTATATCGTCATCATGAGTACGGTAATATTTTGTTTCTTTATTAAAGCCATATTTTTTTCCATTTCTCAAATTTTCACGTATACAGTATAGAACATGGTATATAAAATCCCAGGAGATTAGCCATTTCTGAAATAGTCCAACCAGATTATCTAGTAACAGTGACCATGCTTGGTTGAAAACCAATTAAACACATGATTAAATACTGCTTGTTAGGGGAACATGTTTATTTGCAAGTACAAAATTACTATTTGTGTTTATTAAAACTTAAATGAAATCAATGACATCACCACAAAGGACGTGGTGTGCAAGCAGAATACAGTTCTATACAGTTGATATCATTTGTAAAATAAGAATAAAACTGAATGAATGAATGAGCATTGTTATGCTAAAAAAAATTCTGTTTCATTGTAGGAACTCTGAATGTCCTCCTGCGAGTGAAAGGAATTGCCACAGTGGATAATTTAGCATGGACACTATCAGGGCACCAAGGCCCCAACTGGAGGAAGGCTAACGTTGTGGTGTATCCCAGTGGGCCCTTTCAGGTACATACTGTATGCAGATCTGACGTGTGTGTTTGTGCGCTTGCATGTGTCTGCCATTTTGCGCAGCGATCAGTGAGGTAATGATTTAGGAAAAGCCGAGTCATGCTGTGTAACTTTGCTGGATTGACATTTCTACACACTGCTGAGTCACACTGCGGTTACAATGCGTAGAACTTTTACTGCCAAAGCTGTTGATTCGTTTCCTATAACAATAGCTCCAAAGCTCCAAGAGAGCTATTTTATGCCTTGATTCTATTATCTCAGCATTTCTATAGTGCAAGTATTTGTATGGCAGGTGCTCCAAAACAAACATGTCAAACTCATTGATAACTGTCTGAGTAGATGTTTGTTTAGCATTTTGGAAGGACTCTCCAATGTGGACGTTGCACAGTGTAAGCATCAGTGTTAAAGCTGCCTCACATTTGGGAAAGTAATCGTGTTTTAATTGAATCAATTTTCTAATTAGATGCATAGCTTCCTAACTCGGGCAGCGGAAAACATTAGTCGTCGTAAAGGCTAGACTTTTTGGCAGTTAGTTGTTTTTTTTTCCCCCGATCCAGTCCAGGCTGTTGGTGTCGAACACAGTGTAGCCAGTCTGTTTCCTGGATTTTAGTCTAAAGTCATCAATTTGTCAGACTTATGATTGGACAAGACTAAATTGAGTGCACAACTTTGTAAATAATTATGAAAAATTAGACAGACGGATAGATAGATAGATAGATACAGTAGATAGATAGATAGATAGATAGATAGATAGATAGATAGATAGATAGATAGATAGATAGATAGATACCTATGAAAAATACTGTATTGATAGATAGATAGATAGATAGATAGATAGATAGATAGATAGATAGATAGATAGATAGATAGATAGATAAGATACCTATGAAAAATACTGCATAGATAGATAGATAGATAGATAGATAGATAGATAGATAGATAGATAGATAGATAGATAGATAGATACCTATGAAAAATACTGCATAAATAGATAGATAGATAGATAGATAGATAGATAGATAGATAGATAGATAGATACCTATGAAAAATACTGTATTGATAGATAGATAGATAGATAGATAGATAGATAGATAGATAGATAGATAGATAGATAGACACCTATGAAAAATACTGTATTGATAGATAGATAGATAGATAGACAGATAGATAGATAGATAGATAGATAGATAGATAGATCGATACCTATGAAAAATACTGTATAGATAGATAGATAGATAGATAGACAGATAGATAGATAGACAGATAGATAGATAGATAGATAGATAGATAGATAGATAGATAGATAGATAGATAGATAGATAGACACCTATGAAAAATACTGTATTGATAGATAGATAGATAGATAGATAGATAGATAGATAGATAGATAGATAGATAGATAGATAGATACCTATGAAAAATACTGTATAGATAGATAGATAGATAGATAGATAGATAGATAGATAGATAGATACCTATGAAAAATACTGTATAGATAGATAGATAGATAGATAGATAGATAGATAGATAGATAGATAGATAGATAGATAGATAGATAGATAGATACCTATGAAAAATACTGTATAGATAGATAGATAGATAGATAGATAGATAGATAGATAGATAGATACCTATGAAAAATACTGAATAGATAGATAGATAGATAGATAGATAGATAGATAGATAGATAGATAGATAGATAGATAGATAGATAGATACCTATGAAAAATACTGTATAGATAGATAGATAGATAGATGAAAAATTTGCCTGCCTTATCTTGGGTCTGACTTTATTTTTTGTCCCTCCATGACGATCAGCTAAAAGCGTTTTCTCTTTTAATGAAGAGAATTAACAATGAAACCGAGATGACAGCTCAGAGTTAGCCAAGTTCTTCTCTTTCCTTCTGCCCTTCTCTTTCTTCCGTTGCTTTTCTACTCCCTCTTGCCAGATTTTTTGCCATTTTTGGAGTGTCTGTTACAGAGAGAGAGAGTCAGAGAGAGAACGAGAGAGAGAGAGAGAGAGATGGTTCGTTGCGGACCTCATCACGCATTCACTGCAGCATATGTTTTGGTAAGACATACAAGAACGAAGGGTAGACAGGAACGTCTTCGATGCCAAACTTTCTTGTCTTTTTTCCCCCCTCAGTCACTTTAATTTCCTGTAGAGTCTTCATGCTGTACTCAAGGTCTCACTCCTCATTATCTTGACATTGTGCATTAGTCTGACACACAAGACCGAAAGACGGCTGATGTCTGCGCTGATAAGTAGATGATTGTTGCACTATACAACAGGGCTGTGGAGCTCGCTCTCCAATCTGATTGGTCAGAAGGTGTTGATTAATTATTGACTGGTAAATTGATGTGGTCTATGTATAAAACTCTTTGATTCATTTTTCTGTAACAGCATTTTTTGGGTTGTTCCTATGTTTCCAGGGTCCTAAAGTTCCCCACATTTAAATGCCACATAATGAACACATGACAAAGAGTCTTACGTTTCCCAGTTCAGTATTCTGTTACTGCACAATAAGTGAACTTTTCAATTCAAGTACATTTAAGTCAACATTTTAATTTCCTTAACGAAATCATTGCATTTTTGTTTGGACATTTCAACAGTCATAATTATGTTCAAGTGTGTCCAAAATGAACTTAGTTAAAATAAGTAATTCATTAAAATAAATGCAGCATATTTTAAGGATTAAACAATCTGGATTAATTTGGATACACAAGTTATGATATCGTGAGAATTAGATTCAGAAACATCCTAGACAAATTTTCAGAAAGGAAGCTATGACCTTTTGTGATTACAGGACTCTAGTTATTTTTAGTTCTTTTTATAGTTCTGAAGTTAAGGTCTATTATACTGAGAGCTGAGAGCCAAATGGCAGCACTGGAGAACAGAAAACCACTTTACAAAGCTGGAAACATGTTTTCAGTTCCATGTTATGTGCCCCATATCTATCTATCTATCTATCTATCTATCTATCTATCTATCTATCTATCTATCTACTATATATATATATATATATATATATATATATATATATATATATATATATATATATATATATATATATACATATATATATGTGTGTGTGTGTGTGTCTGAATATATACTGTATATACACACAGTATTTCTGGCATTTAGCAGACACGTTTATCCAGAGTGACTTACATTTTATTTTACTTTATACAACTGAACACTTGAGTGGTTCAGGGTATTCGAACTCATGACCTTCTATCCAGTAGTCAAACACCTAAACCACTAGGCTCCCACATCCCAGATATATATACAGAGCTTTAGAATGTAGGACCCTGGGTACTGGGCAATATAGGACCCTTTGTTATGTCCTATAGGGCACATAGGACCCTGGGAACGTACAACCATGAAAACAATACTACTGGAACAAAGGACACAGTAAGAATAGGACCATGAAATCATAGGATTTTTTTTGAGAATTGTTATTTGTTATGTGCTTATTTCGTCATATAAATTGTGGAAACACTGCTAACACAGATATGCTTCTCTCATTTTTTTGCCCTCATAATAATAATAATAAAAATAATAATAATAATAATAATAATAATAATTATTATTATTATTTATTGACCTGCAGTTTTGATTGAAATAGCCTGGATTGTGCTGATTTCTAGAATATTCTCTGGGAATTGCAGTCTAGATACATATATACATGTGTATATATATACGTATATATATATACACATGTATATATTATGGATTAATCCTCAAAATATTGAAAATTAAATTTGAAAACTTAAACTCTGTCTTGAGGGGGCACGGTGGCTTATTGGTTAGCACGTTTGCCTCACACCTCCAGGGTCGGGGTTCGATTCCCGCCTCCGCCTTGTGTGTGTGGAGTTTGCATGTTCTCCCCGTGCCTCGGGGGTTTCCTCCGGGTACTCCGGTTTCCTCCCCCGGTCCAAAGACATGCATAGTAGGTTGATTGGCATCTCTGGAAAATTGTCCGTAGTGTGTGATTGCGTGAGTGAATGAGAGTGTGTGTGTGCTCTGCGATGGGTTGGCACTCCGTCCAGGGTGTATCCTGCCTTGATGCCCGATGACGCCTGAGATAGGCACAGGCTCCCCGTGACCCGAGGTAGTTCGGATAAGCGGTAGAAAATGAATGAATGAATGAATGAACTCTGTCTTGGAACGTTACCATAATAATGAGTTTTAGCAGCTACATCATTTCATATTAGATAACACCCATGTTTATATTTTTAAACACATATGAATAATGCCATAAAAATGGAACTTAATAAAACTGAATTAAGCAGCTACAGTGACTACATAGCTTTGCTTTATAATAGGTTCATCCTTTTATAATCCCTTTATCCTGAGTTTTTCTATTATTTTTTTTTTCTAGGTTTTCTTTTTCTAGGTCACATTTCCCCGAAATTAGTTAACATTATGCCGGTATATTTTTTTCTCATCTCAGTTTCAAAGTTATGAAACAGTCATAAGCAAAGTGCTTTAAGACCATAAGTCAAAATTGGCGTTAAAAAAAAACATTTATCATGAGGACCCCTTTTAAAAATGGTCTTGTAAATAAGTGGTTAAGCTATTGAATTGTTAATGCAGGGCAATTAACTTTGGAGTATTTAATGAAGGCTCCATAACTTGTAATAAACCTTTGGGCTCCTTAATATATAATATCCAGCATTGTGAAGACAGTAAACCAGTCCAGCATCCAGTTACAACAGGACAATGATTATAAGCAATCAGCAAAGTATGCAGCAGTTCCACTAGACAGGAAAAAGAATGTTCTCCCCTTTTTTCTCTTTTCTTTTTTTTTATAGTGAGATCCAAAATATAGTTAGGTAAAAAGACCCTTTTCAGGATTCTCCGTCACACCACAGTGTGCGTAAGGATCGATGGTAAAAGTCTGAGCCAGATTCCTCCTGATAAGAACAGCCGGGCAGCCGGTTTAATCTAGCCATCTCTCCCCCTCTGTCCATCCCATCTGTTTGTTCTCCCTGTTCCTTCGTTCCTCGCTGTGTTACTGTAAATGAATACAGACTCCAGTCATGTTTTCTTCCTTTCCGCTTAGCAGTGCCAGAAGAGAAGAGGTTCAGTAGGATAGCATACAGTGATACAGCAATCAGAAATTATTTTATACTTTACTTAATGTCATTTAGGAATAATTATAAAAAAAACCTGGGGGCAAGGGGGGGCATGGTGGCTTAGTGGTTAGCACGTTCAATATTTTGATTGGTCTGTGTGAATATATGATACATATTCATATATAAAACCTCTTGAGCTTGTTTATGCAGGAGCAAAATATTAAATTTTTCCACAGTTCAAAGCTTCTTTCCCTTTCGAACCCTCGCTGTGATGTCGAAACAGGTCTCGAATATGAAGCAGTAAATTAGCAGTATTTTTTTCTCCAAAGGAAGTCTATGGACTTTGTAAAGTAATGTGCATTAACGCTATGTTCTCAGCAAGAGCTTGATTTTCAGTTACACCTTCTAGAAAGAAACACTTCAGTCCACCAAGTGCAATTACATCATAGTAGATATGAGGCATAAAGAAAAACGATCTTTGGATTGATTATAGTAGTGTTTAGTAGTTTATATGGGATAGACAGGAGGTAAGAGATACACAATAGATGTGTATCTATATGTATCGTCCCAGTGACTGAATCCGAACGACCCATAATTCCACATCGTTGCCAATGTTCTTACATACTGTAATTCACCGAGTCTAATTACATGCATTTCAGTCTCCTTGTACATTTCATCCTAATTAGCGTCCCTTAAAATCTTCAAGACGGCCTATAAGTAGAACGTCAGAATTAAGTAATAAGGCGTGTCATGTCGTGGAACGTTTCAGTGTTACGAGTTGTCAGACATGCTTGTAGGAGGACCTTTACAATCTTAATGTCCTGTATACTGTAAAGCCGTCATGCTTCTATGTTATTTACATGGTCTTTCTTTTTAGTTCTTCACTTTAGGTCATTGGCTTTAGAGATAATTGCATAATACATGAATTATATATATATATATATATATATATATATATATATATATATATATATATATATATATATATATATATAGAGAGAGAGAGAGAGAGAGAGAGAGAGAGAGAGAGAGAGAGAGATATTCAAATTTTCCTACATTAATTAATGTATAATAATATCTACTTGTTATATATTAAAATTAAAAAAATTATAAAAAATATATAAAAATAAAAAAAAGGATTTTTATGAGCTGATTTCATAAAGCATGACAATTTAAATTTTATTTACTGTACTATGGAATGATATCAAATGGTTTAAATGCTTAATCTTTTTACATTTTATTTATTTATTTATTTATTTATTTATTTATTTACTTTTAAAGCCTAAAATCATGCTACCTAAATGTTTCATCAGAAAGATGTTCTGTCTTACTTAGTTAAAAAAAAAAAAAAAAAAAAAAAAAAAAAAGCATGCTGTGTTTTGCACCTTGTTGTTGTTGTGTCTGGCTCATGATTTTGTTGTGTATAAACTCAGGACTCTTAAAGCGTTCGAACAGAAGCTGCTCTAACAGACACACGGTGTGATGTGTCGGGATGGTTTGGATGCAGAAGGATGTTTGGGGTTAAGATTTAATGTTATGACTGAAAAAGAAGGAAAAAGTAAGACGCACAGCATTGTAGACGCAACAGTGTAGATTATAATAATAATAATAATAATAATAGTAAATCAATGGTTAAAGATTTCTTAAGTCAGGTAGGATTGAGTGTTAAAGCAGAAATTTCATCTGGATATTTGGCTAGATATAAAATTTAAAATAAGAAATTTTGCTGACTGGATATAAAATGTATTTATTTATTTATTTTTATTTTTATTAAGTAATATTCAAATAAATCTGAAAAGGAAAAAACAGCATTATTTTCCTTGCACCAGTAACTGCTTTAACTGGAATGTGCTTCTTGTGCACCTGGTATAATTATAAGGAACAAACACCACACTATTTTATTGGAGGTGTGGTAAGGAAGGCCATACGCTGACCTTCATCTCTCGTTCACCGCCTTGTTTGTATCTCTCCGTCGTCGTGTTTTTGTGAAGCTGGCTGCTTTCCAGCTCTCAAGCCCTGTGAGCTTCTCATCTGCACTTTGTCCATTAACCTCTTTCTCACCCTGTCTCTCTCGCGTGGTCATTTATTCATTCCCTTTCTAGCATCTTTCCTGTTTTTTTTTCCACTTTCTGTGTGTCTCATCTTTATTTTCTTTTCTTACTCCAGCGCTTTCTTTCCAGGATGGTCGCGTCATGTACACGAGGGATTTTCTGCGTTGCCACAACTAGGCCCTAACCTTCAGAAGCCACATGCTTTAATTAAAGCCTTTCTTTGTGTCTTAATACACACACACACACACACACATACACACACACACACGAATACACCAAGCCCACAAGAGATCCTATTAAAAATGCCAGCACATGTACCTTTATAAACGAAGCACACGCGAATCACAGCCTTTCAGGCATTAGCCTTGGGTCTGTAATAAAGACGTGTATTCGGCCTGAATAAGCTTTTTTCCTGTAATGAGCTACACGGCATTAAAGCATGCTAATCTCACTGTATCTGAATGTGCTAAGAATGAGAGAATAAATACATCCAAGGCAAAGCGCGATTGTTATGCTTGTTCGAGTTTTTCTCATCAAGCTGTGGATAGCAGTAAAGCCAAATGCTCTTTGAGTCTAGATGATTTTTATTTCATTTTATTTCTTTTCCTTCCCAGTATAACATTGTAATCGCTTATTATCATAGTGGGAATGGCTGTTTGTTAAGAGTAAATGCTGCAAAAATCTAAAGTCTAGGCTAGAAAGAAATCAGCACTAGTGACTCTTCTCGCTTCAGCATTCATTCTTGCTGCGATTTATTTATTTATTTATTTATTTATTTGGTTTATTTAAAAGTAGACATTTCAAGGTTGCTCTGAACATATTTCTCATGTTTGTGCTGAAATTCTACACTGAGGTTCAGTTCGTTCGTCTGAGATAGCCGTTCAGAAAATGGACACGACAGAAAGTGTGACGATGGTTTAATGTATTTTACAAAAGCAGATCATTTCGGTTTTTATTGTGAGCGAACCGTTTACAATTTCTAATGATATCTCCTTCTTTGCTGTACTGTACGTCCATCGATCCTGGATACATTTTACACGCAAGCACATTCGTCGACTCCCGAGGGTCGGTATGACGTCAGATATTTCACATATGGCACGTAATCTGATGTAGATCTTGTATTATAGTATACAAAGATAAAAAAAATAAAAATGATTTCACATCTAACAAGATGACAGGGTTAAAAGGGCAAACTTTGACAGCCATCTACTGAACAGATCAGCAGGGTTAGGAATAGTGTGTGTGTGTGTGTGTCTGTGTGTGTGTTAAGTGACAGAAAACAGAAAAGCTTTCTAACATCAGGTGACATTACATTTCACTGTTTGACGTTGCTCCTGTGTTTCTGTCTCTCATCCTTTTCTTTGGCCCGGTAGCCAATTAGCACAGAGAAAAGAGAGAGTGAGAGTGAGTGAGAGAGAGAGAGAGAGAGAGAGCTATTGGAGCTCTATTGGAGTAAAAGCATGTGATGTTCTCTCCATCACAGTATTTTCTTCTCATTTACTGATTCACAACATCATCCTGTTGAAAGAGACTTTGGTAGGGATTAAGGTAAGGGTCAGAATAATTTGGTGTGTGTGTGTGTGTGTGTGTTTAATTGGACTGGCTGGGAATATCACCAGTGTTTATGTGAAGAGTTTTCTCTTGTCCGGAGACTTGACCTTGCACTTGTCTGTTTCTTTTCTCTGTCTGGCATGAAGGGCTCTTAACAACACCAACTCTCAAAGAGCCTGACACTTCATTTACTTTTCTGAATACAGAAATATAGTAAATACACTAATCCCTGTCGTAGATCCTGTGTATCTCTACGTGCTGGAGGTCTTATTAGTTTTGTTTTTGAGAAAATGTTCATGTCACTTAGGAAAAGAAGTCAGGAATTATCCTGACGCACACACACACACACACACACACACACACACACACACACACACACACACCGTATTTACTGGAGCTTTTGAATTACATGGCATTTACTATGTTGTCATTCCCAACCGCTGCTTCGGTCACTTCAGACTGCACTGGCTCCACCCCCTAATTAGCATAATCACTATACAGCACACACTATAGAGTTCAGCCAATACAATGCACATTAACCTGAGTTCAGGGTCGAAGCTGTTCGGCGTCAGACGATCTCTGCTGGCGGAAAAATGTTTAAAGCTTCAGAGCTGTTTGAATAAAATAAATACAAAATCGCGTGTAGAGGGTTCATGTTAATTGTTATAATACAGAATGAAACAAAGCAAACTCTCTAAAAACCTGAAAAAGGTCCATAAACATTTTAGACGCACTCATTTATTTATGGTTTGGGAGTTTGGGAGAACTATCAAAGGAGGCTGTAACTGAACAGGCAAGAAATAAAATGGGGTGGGGGGGGGTGTAATTGGCTACTTTGATGATTCAACTATAAATGGACAAATAAATCAAATGGAAATCAATGAATGCATAAAGATGAAAATCTTACTAGGTAATGTTTTTTTTTTTTTTTTTTTTTTTTATGATGATTTTGTGTGGTGATGGCAACAGTTTCAGAGTTGTATTCAGAGACTGGATGTCAAAGTGGTGAAAACGCTCCACAATATGCTTTCAGGATCAACCAGATCAGACGCTACGTAAATGCAAAAGGAAGGTCCAGAAATGTGAAAGCAGACTTTCCATAAAAATCCCAGTGGTATTTGCTTTTCTTCTCTCTAATTCTTGAGCATTCAACGCGTCTGCTGAAGATTAGCGACAGAAAAAAAGCATCCTGTCCTGAAGACTTTGTCCTCAGATCATTCAGTACTGAATTGCTTCTGATCACATCCTGCTGTTTTTATCTTTCACTTTAAATCCTCCTGTTTGTTAACTCTTCCTTAATGTTTCAAATATGTACACTTTCCCTCGTAATGTTGCTTTTGTGTGCCTGGTATTTACATGCTAGGGTTTGTTCTACACCACAGGCCATTGGCTTGCTTTGACCTTTTTTCCCCCATAAACTCCATAACTCACTACTGCTTAGAGTCAATATGTTCAGACTTTTTATTCATACCACTAAAGCATGCAGAACTCTAATCTGAACGCACATCTAAATAAGCGGAAAGCGGTTTAGTAGCTGTTGTTAATAACAGACGCCCTCTCTATCTCCACGACAGTAAAAAACGTCACACGATTTTAAGTCGCAAAAGGATGGAATTCCACTGATAAACTGTCTCGGGTTAATCGAAAGTGTACAAAGCTGTCGTTCCTTTTTATCGATTCATTTGTTTTGCACAAGCATCCAGCTTGTGAGTAATGCAGCGTGATGGTGCAGAAACAAATTAGGCGTGTGTGTCTGTGAGTGTGTGATTAGGTGTGTATAGGAGACACACAGCTACACTCTTCAGTGCTAAAGTAATTAAGCCGTCAGTCAAAACCAAGACTGTGTGTGGGTGGGTGTGTGTGTGTGTGTATGTGTGTGGTGGGTGGGTGTGTGTGTTAACAGCCATATCATGCTTATTGTACGTAAGATAGATAGTCTTTTTAATCTATAACGTACACTGTATTATCTTCAAAGATGGCTTAAGCCCCGCCCACTTTGCTCAAAACCAAATAAATAATATAAGCCGTGTGTGTGTGTGTGTGTGTGTGTGTGTGTGTGTTCCTACACATTCCTACACATTCCTACACAAATCTAACATTTAAAATTTAAAAGTTATGTTAAATGTTAGATTTATGTTGCTCAAATGAATGGCATATAAAATCGTTTAATTAATATATATATATATATATATATATATATTTGTGATTAAATGATAAATAAAATTTTTTCAACAAACATTCGTAAACATGTCGCTGAACAATAAATAAGTAAAAAGGCAGTATTGTCTTGACTTAATCTTCAGAAAGACCAGTCGTAGTTAAGGTTTGTATTTGGAGTCCATATTGATCGAGTCGTACTATCTGTGTACTTTGATTTGACTTCCCAGGTGGTGTTCGAGGGGATCCGTGGTGATGGGTTCGAGGGCGACATCGCCGTCGACGATGTGTCCGTTACCAAAGGGAAGTGCAAGCAGGAGAAGCTTCCCGAAACAGGTCAGTTTCAGCTAGCGCTGAGATACGGAAACATTGCTCGTAATATTAACGGAATCTAAAACGAAAATATTTTCATCATAGTAAGTGTAAGTTTTTATTATAGAATTAATAAGGTTTAACTTCTAAAACTATTGATATAATGAATAACCGTCCAAACTGCTGTTATAGAAAACTTATCAATTAGTCCTTTCAGGATTGATTGATTGATTGATTTATATATATATTTATTTATTTAATGTGATTGTTCTGTCTAAAAAGCAGTTTACAACGTTTTTTTTTTATGTAAGTTACAAAGAATCACATTATAAAATATTCCATGGTTTACAGAAAACCTTTTTGAACATTTCTGATAGTTCATACATTTAAAAAAAAAAGTAAATCCTTGTTATGTTGTTAACCAGCACTATAGAATTTAGTATACAAAAGCAGAACTACGTAACGGACTTAAATTATTTGCTACGTGTTTACCATAAAACTGTATTTAACATGGATACATCAGCTAATCTTCTAAAAGCCTTTCTTATATACTTTTTCCTCAATTATTTTATTATTTTATTATTTATTTATGTTTTGGCTGTATTTATCTGGAGAGGATTAGCCGAGGATTGTCAAAAAAGACACAGATTTAAAAAAAAATTAAAACAGGAAATATAAATACACTATCGTTCAAAAGTTTGGGATCGCATGAAAATTTCCTTGTTTTCTATGTTTGAAAAATGTTTGCTAATCTAAGTTAATCATTTTATAAGGCTAATTGTTAGTTAGAAAACACCATTGTAATTGTGCTAGCATGGCTGAAAAAAGTAGCCTTCTTTAGGCTAGTTTGTTATCTGGTTATCTGGAGTCATGGGTTTGTTTTCATGCACAAAATTGGCCAGAAAGAAAGAAATTTCTTTCTTTTCATGGTACGAACGTATCTTAGCGTTAGTAAGTGATCCCAAAAGCTTTGAACGGTAGCAGGGCTCTCAAGTTTTGAAGACAGGCAAGCGTGACATCTCGAACACCCCCCCATTTAAAACAGTTCGGCTCAAGTCCAGCTATTTTTAGGGTCATGATTGTTTCGTTTTGAGGTTTTGTTCAAACCGACAATCGAAAATACCCTCGCTAACGAATGTTTTTTTTTCATTTGTTGTTGTGTTAAATCTTACCCAGATAGTGTTATTTTCTGATTGGCTATTGTGTAGCCTCCTTTTTTTTTTTTTCTTTTTTTTTTGTTTGGCTGATAAGTGTCAGGCTCGACTAAGCGGTGCGATGCATTTTGGGCGCTGCGGAATATTAAATATATGATAAATAGTCAAAAAGTTTTTCTGCGTGAGAAATACGATGTGTGACGGGAGAGTGTGAGAAAAGACCCAAATGCATGACTGTCACTCTCAATGCGTGACACTGCCCTGCGGTAGTATATGGAATTAAATAGACTTAAGATTACGTAGACTTAATAGTACCTAATTCATTTAAATACGTAAATATGTACGTAATTTAATAGTCTTTATAGTACTAAAACGACGGTATTAAATACGTACATATTTACGTATTTAATTTAATATGTACGTAATTTTATAGTCTTTATAGTACTAAAACGACGGTATTAAATACACTTTAATAGAACGGACATAGACTGAAACTTCCACTACATATTCTACTTATTTCCTCAAATGAACATCACAAGGCAAGCGTGCACCTGAACGGAAAGGCCTAAAGAGAACAAAACATCTTTATTCAAAAAATTTTTCTTTTTCTGGGAAAAATCCAGAAAAATCCGCAAAAATCCGTTTTGCTGCCAGGAAATCTTGTGGAAACTAGAAGTGAAAAAACTGATGCCTGGCACAGCGCTGGTGTCTCTGTAGCTTCCCTCTCTCCAGTTAGGCCCCTGTGGCACGGCGGAGGACGAGGATGAGCATGAGCACTCCTCCTGAGCAAATACGGGCACGATGACAGGAAAAAAAAACCCTGCGCCAAAATGCTGAAAGAAAGCAGGCGACAGTCCAGAGCGCCATTGTCTCCTATTATCCTCATACAGCAACTCAGATGAACATGATGGGACTGTTTATTAATGTGAGAAGATAAATTGGATTGCATTGATCCGGTAGACTCGCTACAGAGTGACGCCGACACGATGTTCAGTATAATTTCATTCTATTCATTCGTTTTAAAAAATATATATCGTCGCTGTCAGGCGGAATCCTCGTATCTCCAAAACCGTTATTTATTTTTCAGGAAATTAAAAAAATTAAAAAAAAATTAAAAGTACCTTATCTGCAGTGCACAGGGTTTAGACTGCGTTGCAGTGGATTGTCTTGCGCTAAATTCCTGTCCTCAGACGAGCACCAGAACTAGCAGGGGTCAAGATTTTTTTTTCTTTGAGCCCAGTGTTTTGAAGACATTTACCTCAGAAGACGTGTTGATTCGTTGCGACTCTTCTTGAGCAGAAATATGCCGCGAAGCTCTCCCGCGGAGTGAGGAAGAGGTGGACAGTTGAAGTGTCCAATGGAGTTATGAGATTTGCGCTCAAGCTATTTTCAAGACTTTAGATTGGTTAATAACTTGTAAAAATAACAGACCCACGTGGGGACTGACCAATAGCATCGATATGTGAAAAAATATGAAATTGACAAAATTTGGACATACGAGGTTTCCGCCCAACATCGACGATATATAATTTTTATATTGCATCCATAATTCTGCTATATGAAACATGAGGGTTTTTTTTTTAATTTTGAGGATAAATACAAACAATATCCAGACTGACTCATCGATCCTTGGATCTTGTCTCTGCATCCATAAAGTTAGAATATCCCAAAATCAAACTCAAACACAATTCATATTTATATAAAGGAGGATGTGTATAAGCAATATATATGAGGCTGAAGGTAATGTATTTTGGCTACTACTGTTGCCCACAAGTGGTGAACTACAAGCAACACAAGGGACTTGGGGTATGTTAGTGTGAGCGTAAGGTTAGGTGCAAATCCACATTGTGGTGGGGATTTGTACAGAAGCTGTTTTTGGGATTTTCTTGTGAGACCTTCCACAGAACCAAGAAGGTGCAAAAGCTTCATCAGAAGCAAAAAACAGTTCATGATCTTTTTCTTGTCCATTTTCACGAGTCAGACTCATAAGGATGGATGAAACAGGGCTTTAATAAAGAAAAGTCACAAAAATACGAACAGGCAAAAGTATTGGGACGGCTAATAACAGGCACGGCGAAAACGCATTAGGGAACTTGGCAGAAGTAAATAGAAGTTCACAACAATAAACAAACAGTATTATAACCTCATACACCTAAGGTCTAAAGAAATACCTCAAAGTGAGAAAATGAAACTAGAGTGCTTATATAATAAGGAAACCAAACAAATGAACAGAAGTAATAACGATTAAAAGACTAGTGACTGTGAACGTAGGAGTGCAGACGGTTGCTGCAAGCATCTGCTAAACATACCGACTGTATAATCTTTAGCAACTCTTTTTTTTTTTTTTTTTTTTTTTTTTTTTGCACAGCACAAGCAAAATGGTTTGGATTAATATTTCAAATATCCATTATTTTTACATCTTATATGATTTCATTGGCTAGCGAGTTCAGGTTGTGAAAAAAAAAAGGCACGGTAATTCCATCCTTGCTGGATTTGTTTGCATCCAGCAAGGGAATATACACTCTATAGAAATCCATTCAACGCATCCTTGTAATTCTGTATAATGTAAAATTTCATATCAGTATACACCTTGTACCTGTGGATTGAACTGTTTGAACAGAGTTGATACTCATTCTGTCCATAATAGTTTTGACTCTTTGACTCTTGGATTTTTTTATTTATTTTTGGGATGTCTTTAACCCGTTGACTGTTAGCATTGACAAGAAATGTCACTTCTTTTTTTTTACGGTAAAAAATTTCACAAAAAAAAGATTTCTTTAGTAATGTGTTCAGCTGAATTCTATCCTATTTCTTTTTTTTTTTTTAATTTTATTTCTTTTTATGTTTTATTTTTTAATTTTTGAATATGTAATTGCACCAATTTGCTCATAAAAAATATTGTGAGTATTATATATATATATATATATATATATATATATATATATATATATATATATATATATATATATATAAACATTTTGGGAGTCACCGTGAGTGACTTCTGTTTAAAAACAAAAAAAAAAACCCATAACATACTGGATTTGACCGCAATTGGTCGAACCAATGAAATTTCATTCAATGATCAATGCCAACTTTTTTTTTTTGTTTGTTTTTACTGTTCATTGTAAGCAATGGAATAAAAATACTCTTCATATCAATTTCATATTTCAAGCCACAGAATGCAGTATGTGAGCGTTATTAAAAAAAATAAGAAGAAAATAGAAACGCTTAATGCAATTCGGCCGGGAAGCTGAGGAGCAATAAACCTTTGGAAAATTGGCCAAATGCATTTTTTACCATATGAGTTCTTTTTCATTGGCTGTAGTAAAGTGTGTGTGTGTGGACCAATCAGAGATGGAAATTTAAGCCGTATTAGATGTTTTAGACTGCCTTCCCTTTTTAGTATTATTATTATTATTATTATTATTATTATTATTATTATTATTATTATTTAAAAAAAGGGAAGGGAAGAGACGAAGATACGCAAGTCGTCACTCAGTTATTAAAATCACAATCTGAGGACTGACTCCAGGATCTGCTGCCTGTTTGTTTGTTGTGTAAAATTACACTTCAAAAAAAGTCCAATTTTTGTCTTTGTGTGTATGTGTGTGTTCCTGAACAAGCTCCGGCTCTTGTGCAGAGAAAAAGACTGTTTTTTGCCTTTAGTATGTAAAATTTACTCGGAGGTAGATAAACATCGCTGAACAAGAGACGTTAAAGGAATAAAAGATTCTAAAAGGGTATCATATCACCTTCTCAACAAGCCACAGCATAATAGTGTTTTTATTCTGAAACAGTTTGCTACAAGTTCCATCTTCCTTTATTAATCTTTCCTCATGACTCCAATTCTATTGTATTCTATTGTTCTGTTCTGTTTCGTCTGTTATCTATCATTCTATTCTGTTTTATTCTGTTTCATTCTGTTCTGTTCCGTTCTATTCCATTCTGCTTTATTATTGTTATGTCATGAGTTTACAGTATGTCTCATCTGGTTTCATTCTATTCTATTCTACTTTATTCTATTTTATTCTAGTCGTGTCTAGTTTAGTCTAGTCTAATCTCTTGAGGTTCTGTCCAGCCCTGTTCTGTTATGTGTCATCTGTTGTGTTCTATCCTGTTGTGTTTTATTAGAAGCGTTTCTGTCCTTTTCTATGTTCTGTTCCATTTAAGTGTGTTGTGTTCTATTCTGTTCAGTTCTATTCTCAGCTACGGTTGCTTCTGCTGTATCTTCCTTTATTAGCTCTTTCCCAATGACTTCTGTTTTGTTCTGTTTTACTGTTGTTTTCTATTGTCTCATTCTATTCAGTGTTGCCAGATTGGACTAAAGATTTCCAGCCCAACTACAGCTTAAAACCCGCCCATTTCAAAAAATACCAGCCCAAAATACATACTGTTATAGAATAAAACACACAATTTTTTTTCCTTATTAAACAACCAGACTAACAATTCGCACAGTGGAGAGCACCAGGCTCGCCCCAAGTATATCCAGTGCATCTTTTTTTTTTTTTTTAAAATATAAATGATAATTTTAATAAAACACAAGGTCTACATCGGAAACCTCAGAAGGGGACAACATTTTTTATTGTTCTGTTAAGTTTTTATACTTGGTGCACAGCGCAATTTGTGTTTTTTTGTATCAGCATGCTCTTTCAAATCATTTACAGTAACTGCTCTCGTTTCTGATTGACAGTATTTACAAAATGCCTTTGTATCATCGCCTACCACAGGTGTAATCCATGTTTTTAAAGACGGGTCGCTCTCCCATTCCTTTCTGTAGGACTTTTTATATTTACCCCACTTTGGCATGATGATGATGATGAATGATGATCACTGATGATGATAATGCAGTTTTGACGATATAACGAATTAGCCTACAACAACCCGCCAATCAAGCTTGAAGTCTGATTGGACAGGATTCCCCTGAACCTTATTGGCTAACCTGAACCATACCTAATTTAAACGTCATCCTACATTATATAATTTATTTTATAGTTAGTTTTTATTAAAAAATAATAAAGAATACTGTTTATAGTCAAAAATAAAAACCCTCCTGTTGCATCAAAAACCAGCCCAAATTTTAAAGACCCGCCCAATGCAAATTTTAAAGACCCGCCCAATCTGTTGTGTTTGGCCCTGTTCTGTTATGTGGCATTCTGTTTTGTTCTCATCTGTTGTGTTTTATTATATTGGTTTCTGTCCTGTTCTGTTCCATTCAAGTTGGTTGTGTTCTATTCTCTTCGGTT